>NW_003303753.1:1051851-1081247 GCF_000142945.1 Phytophthora infestans T30-4
TTGCTCTTGCAGATCCTGACAAATTTGGCCCCGACCCTACGTATGCTGACCGCTACGACGGACCGTTTGGACCAAGCGAGAGTGTGATGGCTGTTGCGGAAGATCCGCTTGCACTGTTGTTCTACTTTTTGCCACCGAGACTGGGGTTGAACATCACGTTGGAATCGAACAACTATCAGTCGCAGACACTTGTGCATCGGGCCCGAGGGATCCGAGACCAGCAGCGCACCAGTGGAGGGGAGGTTGAAGAGTTGAGTGCCATCCGGCGACGGTTGTCAAGCGTCCCTAAGATTGAACCGTGGGAAATTCTTCGCGTCATGGCGTTGCTGATCGCGCGGATGTTGACTCCGATCCGGAAAGGAATCGCCGCACACTGGGGGCTAAAGAAGGTGGGTGCACTTCCGTCCAATAGGTTCGGTCAGCTCATGTCGAAGAACAGATTCTTCCATATAATGGGCTACCTGCACTTCAGCAACAACAAGTCGCCTCAGGCAAAGCTCGACCGCGCATGGAAGATACGACCGGTAGTAGACGTGCTACAGCAGACTTTTGCTCGAGGTTACCGCACCCCTCCTGTCATCAGCTTCGATGAAGCCACCCTCCCGTCCCGATCGCGATACAATCCAACCCGCCAGTTCAACAAAGATAAGCCTCATAAATGGGGAACCAAGGTATTCGTCGCGGCGTGTGCCAAAACAGCGTACTGCCTGAGGTGAGTCTGGTATGAAGCGCAACTAGCCATTGCTGGTTGCGCTTCTTTTTTTGTCCAAGTGCTTATGTTGGCTTGGATCAACATAAGCACTGCTCTCTACAATGTCATCCAACATAAGGCTAACTTTAGATGTGTTTGGCGTTTGTATCTAGACTCGAAGTGTATTGTGGAGCCAAGACGCATCTCCGGACACCAGTACCTGAGGACAACAACTGTGGAGAAGCCGCTGTGATCCGGAACATGAATGCTTTGTGCCCGCCTAGTTCTACAAGCCCCTGGCGCTTAGTGGTCACGGATAGATTCTACACCACGGTGGGCCTGGCGCTAGAATTCCTCCATCGACGAATGTACCTGACTGGCACCATACAAACAGATCGCACTAGATATGCGGATGGAGTGGTTACGTCGAAGAAGTATAAGCAAGTGAATGGTCGAAAAGAGGTAGCTCCTCCTCAGGGCACGGTGAAGATAGCAGAGAACAAGATGTTCCCAGCAATCACGGCACTCATGTGGATGGATCGTAACCCGGTCCACATGCTCTTCAGCGGAGGCAGCCGAGTCACTGGGACTGTAATGCGTCGTGTGCACGGAGATATGACCCCAGTACCTGCTCCGGAGTTGGTACGGGACTACCACGCTGGATGGGTGGCGTCGATGTGCACGACCAGCTCCAGATGCAGCGCTACAGCGTCCAGCTCAATTACAAGACGAGAAAGTACTATAAAACTGTTCTTCGGGTTGTTCGACATGGCGCTCGTAAACGCCTTCATCGTGTTTCGCCACTACCGGCAGATGAACAACCTGAGCGCGGCGAAACACTTTCAGTTCTTCGAGACCTTGATGGACCAGCTTCTGGCCGTGGATTCTATTGTGGCCTTCGATACTATCGCGCAATCAACTCGAGCCCAAGCCTGGACTGCTGCGTCTCCAGCCAGATCAGATTCGAGCAGATAAACAGATCCAGACGATGTTATCGCTAATGGGCATATACTGGAGGAGAATCCGGACACCGTAGACGGAGAACACGGACTGAAGCGACGCCACCGATCCTGCAAAGTATGCGCGCTATTCAAGGTCAAGCCGCGGAAGTACACGAAATACTTCTGTCCCGGGTGCTCTACAGGAAATCGCCGCAAGTATATGTGTAACGTAGCTCGTGAAGGACGAGCTAAGACGTGTTTCCACGTATGGCATACGGACTGGAACAACGGGAACGACATTCCCCAGCGCCTGCTGATGGACCACAAAGTCCGCGACCGACCGCCTTCACGTCACCCTGGCAAGAAGCGACGTCGGCGCAGCGCGGATGTCGAGAGCACCATTCACAGCGACCGCGAAGAAGCTGAAAACGACTTGGACAACGAGGCGGAGGCGAGTGACGCCTAGGAAGCCTTTTCTGAGTATTTTTAGTTTGTTTTTGTTGCTGAGGCATGTAATCAATTGAAACGTCTTCTTCTCTACATTTTCTATTGGCTCTCGCTTTTCAAGGCAGTGGTGTTAGACGCGTGCCATGATGCAGAAACATGGCCTCCAAATAAACAGGGCATTTCTTATGTTGCCCAGTCATCTTAAATTATTTTGACAATCACTAGAGCCAACATAAGATGCTGGTAAGTTGGATTCGTCTATTTTTTTACTGGAGGTATCCTGTACTATCCACAGGACTAAACCGGACGGATTCTGAAGCATACAAACTCCCATATTAATTTATGTTGGACCTCCAACATAACAACAAAATATACCCCCACTTTTGTCACGGGAACTAAGGGGTTAACGTACATGGCGGAGTTTGCTGGGTAGCTCAAAGCAGAATCAGCGGTAATCATATACACTTTGCTGTGTGGTGAACAGTAACTAGAGGCTGAGTTGCAGGAGACAAACATTTTTAAACGTATAAATTGCAACATTTAAAAACATGAAGAGGATAATGACAGTCGCTGGCGTCAGTCGAGGGGGTCTCCGTCGTATTAGGCTTCGGTGTTGGCGACTACGTAGACAGCACCCCAGTGGTGGGGCAGGGCGCGGGGGCGTCCGTCGACAGACAGACTCACCAGATCCCGTTGTCACGGTCAGTCGTTCAGACCTGGGGCACGGGGCAGGCACACGTCATCGCCCACCTGTATTGCGCACGCGCGCCGGATACCCGTCTACGAATGGTTTACCTTCTGCGCGCTCTACACCTTTGCCAATCCAAACTGGTGGTAGTGTAATCCAAAACGGAGTGTCTCTTATTTAGAAATTTATTTTTTAAAAAATTAGAAATCCCCAAAATTTATCCAGACCAATACGGATTTAGTGTAAAGCAAAATGACGAAGTATATCTTATTCGATGGTCGCCTCGATAAGAGTATCTTGTCTTCTACAGTACTGCACATGCACCACGTACATTACATTAGTGCATTGGCTATAGCCACGAGCGCCCCGCACCGGACGCCGTTATAAGTGTACGAACTCTTCTTAACGCTGACCGTCCAGGCAAGCAGCCCCAACACGAGCGCTTGATGGCACGTCATCGCTGATGCGCCGTTTTTGAGACGCAAACTCAAAGCTGCAACCCCTCTCCTTCCATTCCCCACGGCTGGTTAACATCTGCAAGCGCAGCCCAAAGCTCTCATCCTTGATGTACTCTGTCTAATCGGGTTGCTGGCCGTCTTGGTCCCTCAATCGATGATTATGCAGGCTGTACAAGCTGAGAGGTCACTGTGTGCACCCACACTCTCGTGTTCTGGCGCCCATACGCAGGTTCACGCCCCCTTGCATCTTTGTGTGTACCCCAGTCCGCAGCGCGCCCGTAGTTCGTATTGCTGGATGTGTCACTCGCGTTCTTGCCAGTTTGCACTACACTAAATCTACATTGCTCTAAAAACTTATTTTTTAAAATTATTCCTCAAATTTAGAAGTTACTTCGGTCACTTCACTCCGTTTTGGTTTACACTACCACCAGTTTGGATTGGCAAAGGTGTAGAATGATTGTTGAGCATTTAGCCAATTGTAGTGACCACCTTTCGGACCGAGTCACGATGATTTTTTTGTCGGGATGCCTATTTTGGTTATTAATACCCTAAGTTTCTCGATACTGACATTATTGCAAATGAGATAATCGGGACAATTGTTGGCATTTATCCCCCACCTGAAACTCTAAAAACTATCTCCTACGAAATATACGGTGTGACGGACAGTCAGTCAATGCAGCAGCCAGAACTGACGTTAATCCTAATTAAGCTGCGCGATTGTCATATCACAATTGTTGATGGATTTCCGGGGTCTAATTGGGCAACCTCCTTTGCATGCAAACTCAATCGTACAAGCATACCGAATTTTTACAAGCAATCGAAGCGTAATTATATATAATCAATTTGATATTGTACCCGCTTTTGCTTGTACGACTGAAAAGTTACACGATCAACCTAGATATTATGGTATCACCGTGACCCCGCTCAACCCTCGAAAAGGATCCCCAAGCCAACACTGTACGTCGCACTTTCAAGAGCAGAGAGTTTGCGGGGTCTCACTCTCACGGGAAACAAATCACTAGGGAATATGCCGATAACTTAAAGCCGACCCAAGCAGCAGAAAACGAAATGATTCGCTTAATCGGATACATCACTTTACCACCGTTCGCAACTTCAGCAGCAATAGAGGCGTTCAATCAATGGAAGAACAGGCAAACGTTAATGTCATAATGCGATCTGTATATTAAACGTTTTCAAAATTCGTTTTTAATTTAAAGCGATGAAATATGTTACATCGCTACAATGAATGCTCACTATGACGTTCTTTTTTTCTTTTTCTTCTAATATGTGGTTGCTTAACGATTTGGAGTCGCCAGTGCTGTATTCACAAAGAGGAGTAGCAGACAAGTTACTGTGGTGCTCATATCGACAAGAATACCGTTCGGTGGGCCAGCTACCTTGCATAGTGACGAAAACATGAAATGGTTTCGAATCCTTCCATGTTTTCAGGGAATGCGTCTTAAACGAGTCCAAAAATGTCCTATTTGTCCTAGAATTAGACTTGTTTTCAATATGAGATTTGTCAAGTACGATATTACCTATCCCTGGGCCCCAAACCACCGCTCCGCGGGGAGGCATGCTGCGTTCGCTACCGGCAAAGCCCTATGCTCGCTGCGGCGTGCCAGCGCGCCTCCGCTTAAAAGATAGTTTTCGGAGTTAACCTTGTTTTCATGACAAATATGACATTTTAGGACTCGATTAAGAGCATCATACAGACAGTTAAGTAATATTACGACGGTCGTGAATCCGAATAGGGTGTTGGGCTCCATCGTTTCCGCCGCGTACGACAGGAGCAACAAAACGACAAATATCGGACTAAAATTGTTGCCGATGGCATGGCAGTTGCATAGGCGAGCAATGCTGGGACTACTTACGGAGTAGCTCCTGGAGCCCATAAGGAGCTCGGGGTATTAGCAGAAGATGTTTTTATAACTGCTGTAGCTACCGCTGATTTCAGCCACCACGGCGTGGATAATCACACTCAATCAGGCTTGGCATTTCCAGCGCACCAACAGTCACTATCTAATTTGGCGGATCTCTATTGTGCTCTGACCGAGCGTAATCGCCGCAGTCAGGAAGCAGATATCATCTATATGGAAGCTCACGCTAACGTTTGGGCAAAACAATTTTAAAGCTACTTGGAAGAGTAGTAAAATTGTGTGACAGTTCTATTTTTTCCTTTCATTTTTTATTCACTACATTTGATTTGGCGAAAAACCCGATGCTTACTTTACGTCGCTTTCTTCGTTTTGGAGACCTTCGCGCGCAAACAGGCTCGAAGAGGCTATAGTGCGCTACAGGAGGTGTATGGTTATCTTACAGTACTTGAATTATTTTATTAAGTTTTATCTTTGTAAGTATACGAAGTAAAAGGCTTGCGTAATAAGTCTTTTAAAAAGTCTACATACCTTGCAGGGATATAGGATAATGGTATTGTGCATTCCAATGCTTTTGTCCTTTTCACTTAGCCTGATGCTCGATTTATAATAAATAGAAGTCGTTTTGTTAAATCGAGGTCTATAAAATGTACAAATCGATCTAGCTAGACTGGCTGATAAATAGAGCTACAGCAGTCAAATCGACCGCTCGGCATCGATTAACCACCAAATCCACATCGATATCCTGTAAATCGACCTTTTTTCCGTTTTGAAATGGTAATTCGCTCATAGATAAAACAAATCGGTGCCTGTGTGACGGGCTCACACAGCACCTTGCGCTAGAGGAAGTTATCTTCCGAGAGTATACAAACTCTCAGTGAACGGCAGCTCACAGGTCCCCTCTTTATTTAAAAGAATGCGAAGTGACCTAAATAAGGTAGATTGTAAACTGAGTATGTTTATAGGTAGATTAAGTTTGGGTTTAATACAAACTATAAGTCACCTATAGAAATGCAACCAATGGTTGGCTTTGAACGACCTTGGTACTTTGTACCAAATATCCCGAAGTATGACGTGTCATACTTCGTGTAACCAGGGCACACTTAGGGCTACGTACCCCGTTACATCCCCCCCCCACTTAGGTTTGGTTTACCGACCAATCAGAATGAAGAGGTGCTCGTCACAAACTTTCATTCTCAAAGTCGAAAACCATCGACTTGGCCGCGCGAGCGCGACGGAGGCTCACTTCACAGTTAGAGCCTCGAGCAGCAGTCTGTGCGCTCTTCTTCTAGGTCTTCACTTCGACCGTTTACCATGCCTCGTGGCACTGCAAAGAGCGGTGCGAAGACACGCTCCAAGACTGCGGCCGGGAAGGCGAAAACCAAGAGCACTAAGCCTCACGGCAAAGGCTCGGCACTTGAGGAGGCTACTCAGGTGGCCTCCGAGGCGATTGGCTCCTCGGGTGACGCGGCTGTGGGCAAGCGAGCAAGCAAGCGCCGCAGTCCGTCGCCCTCGGCCTCAGACAATCATCCGAACCCTCGGTTCGTGGAGCGTGAGTTCAACTCTGGCAGTGAGGACGAAGCCGAGTCCGAGAGCACGCACGATGCTCCTGCGGGCTCTGTAGGAGGGCACAGCCCAGTGCCCAGTG
Source organism: Phytophthora infestans T30-4 (assembly GCF_000142945.1). Classification (NCBI taxonomy): domain Eukaryota; phylum Oomycota; class Peronosporomycetes; order Peronosporales; family Peronosporaceae; genus Phytophthora; species Phytophthora infestans. The sequence continues at coordinate 1,058,602 of NW_003303753.1, forward strand.
AGCACAAGGATGACAGCGTGCAGTCGCTCGCTAGTGATCAAGGTGATCACAGCCCCAGGACGTCTGTGCGCTCTGAGAGTCCGGCCGTCAGCGCTAAGGGCACTCCCAAAGCCGGTGGCGATGAGGAAGAGAATCCTCGCAAACGTCTCTCGCTTGCCGAGGGTCTTGCGCATGCTAAGGCCTCTAAAGCCGAAGGCGCCAAGCCCTCAAAGAAGCGTACAGCCTCTAAGTCTCCACTCCGCGAGGAGAAGGAGACTCAACACTCCTATCAGAGTATCTTCGACTCCTCGGATGAAGAGGAGGAGAAGGAGGAAGAAGAGGAGGGTGCTATCGCTGAGCCCCGGAAGGTCTCGAATGACCTCGACCAGCAGCAGGAGGAAAAAGCTGCCCAGCGTGTGCGTGGGGGTTCGGTGGTGGCACCCGTCAGCCAGGGAGCTGCCATCAACTCAAAAGGGTATTGGCCTCCCGAGGAGAGCTCTGGGGCTGACCTCTTCTATGAGCTTCTCGTCGCTCCTCGTGGCCTGGTGGGCGGCCACACTTCTAGGGGCATCTACGAACGTGCCCTTGTTCAGAAAGAACAGTTGTTCGTTGACAACTTGGAGGCTGCTCGGTGTGTGCTTCTCGCGCCACACCGCATCCCTCTTAAGGACTTCACGACTTGTCGTAAGAAGCCCGAGACCCGGGGTGGTCTCTATCCTCTTGGGGGATACCCGTGGGTTATGCCCGAGAACTGTCCCACGTGGAGTTCTTGTAAGGACATGTTCTGGGCATGGGTGGAGTCTCTTAAGTACTCACCCACGGAGTTACGGGAACTCCATGATAATCAGCTGCTGTCCCGCATCCTGGACCAGCGTGATCTTTGTGTGAGGTTTGCCCACTTGATCAGCAAGCGCATGCTGCCAAGGGACATCCTGAAGCGCGCGGCTTCTAGCGCTCACGATGAGCGCGGGTACGGAATGTATTCATCGTCCGTACCCCGTTCGGGCAAGAAGCCCCGGACTACTTATAAAGCTGCCGCCACTTCTGTTCCCAGATTGCGACAGCCTTCGGGTAGTCAATCAGAAGCCGTTCAATCGGCTCCCACGAGTTCTCGGAGTGGGCATAACCCCTCCACTTCACGAGGAGCTGTCGCTTACCGCGACGCCGTTGCTCCTGGAAGATCCGCTCCACGTGGAAGTGGACTTCTCCATTCCGGTCAAGCTGGGGCGGAGGTGCCCTCGTACGAGTACGAGTACTCGGCGCCTTCCAAAAGCCACTCTCGTCCGCGTGCGGGTCCGACACAGGGCCCTGAGGTTGACCGCCTCCGTCAACGTGTCCTCGTGCTTGAGATTGCACTTGGCCTTGGGACAGGCGGTGATGCTGCCGCCCAGGCCGGGAATCAGGGCGAGCTCGCTCGCCTTGCGGGCCGCCTGGACCTGTTGGAGCGAGAGGTCGCGAGCCTGCACCTGCGGGTGGATCGCCGGGCCTCTTCGTCCGATCTGGACGAGGCCTTTCGCATGATCCGACGGATCGAGGCTCTGTTGCCACGTCCGGAGCCGCCTGCGGCACACTCCCAGACGTACGCGTATGGTTCGTACCCGGCGTACTCAGCGTACTCGGCGTATGGCTCCGGGGTCCGTTCGTACGGAGCCCCTCCGGCGTACGGTCTTGACCGCAACCTTGCCGTTCCGACCGAGGCTTGGGTGCCTGCTCCGACGCCTTCGTCGACGTCTGTGGTCAGCCCTCGCTTTGAGGAGCTGGGCCAAGGTGGGTCTGCGAGTCAGCAACCCCCTGCGGATCAAAGTACCGCTTAAGACGTCCAACATAGAACGTCGGGTGCGTCGCCATTGACTTTGGCAGGTCGATGGTGTACGACGCACCATGTCTGGCCAGGACTTCAAATAATCCGATGAAGCGGTGCTTCATCTTGTTGCTGCCGACAGAGCTGACAGTGTCAAGAGGTAGGATCCTCGTGTCTAGTAACACTAAGTCCCCCACTTTAAATACACTTAAGTTTCCTCTTCCATGTTGTCGGAGTACTCCTTTTGTTTATCTTGGGCCGCTGCCATGGCATCGCGGACCCTGCTGACAACGCTCAACTTGGTATTCATAAAGGATTCCACTTGTTTTCCGCAGCGAAACTGGTATCACATCCGAGACCTGGGAGGAAAGGGCTTTCCGAGCCTCTCCCCCACTTAGAATAGAGGAGTCAGTGTCTCCTCGAAGAGTGAGAGGCACTCTGGGGTGACGGAAGCCGTTCAAGTAGAACGGCGTGAACCCCGTGGACGCGTGACCCCCGTGGACGCTTGCACCGCGTTGCTGAGCGCAAACTCAACAACTGGAAGCTGCGTCGACCACGTACGTGGTGCTGCCGCGCACACAGTGTCCTCGAGCACTCGCTTGACACGCTCTGTCTGGCCGTCTGTCTGTGGATGGTCCGCAGTGGACATCTGCAGACGAGTTCCCAGTAAAGGGAACAGCGTTTTCCAAAACGCAGCAGTGAACCGCGGGTCTCGGTCCGAGACAATCGCCTCCGGGAGACCGTGATAGCGGAACACGCCATCGACGAACAACCTTGCGGTTTGTTCGCCCGTAACAGTGACGGGAACCGGAGCAAGATGTACCATCTTGCTCAGCCGACACACGAACACCAAAATTCCGGTGTTGCCGTGTCCGTCGGCGGGAAGCCCAAAGATGAAGTCAAGACTCATCGACTTCCAACAGTCAGCCGGTACGGGCAGGCTCTGTAGTGGAGCCGAAGAGTGCCCTGCGGGTTTGACCCGCTGACATGTTTCGCATGTCTTAACGTACCGGGCGACCCACTTGTACATGTGGGTCCACCAGAAGGACTGAGAGACCGACAGAAAGGTCTTCTCGCGGCCTAAGTGGCCGCTGGAGGGTGCGTCGTGCGCCTCCGCGAGGATATCGAACTTCAGATCCTCGTCGTTGGGTACGACCACCCGTGGAGGATCAGTGTGCTCCACCCGGTAATAGAGGAGTCCATCTTTCAACTCATATCGGTGGAGCCGTGAGCGCTGTCGCGACGAATGCCAGTCGGACTTCGCGCTCGTTCCTGTCATAAGGAACTTGACGATAGGCGCGACAGCCTCATCGTCCCGATACGCCATGCGTATCCGATCATATAGATCCGTTGTCACCCGCGTGATGTGGGCCAACTCATAATCAGGACGCCGAGAGAGGGCGTCCGCAAGCACGTTGAGCTTGCCCGGCTTCTATTCAACGCGGAAGTTGTATACCGCGAAGAAGGGCAGCCACCTCGCCATCCTTTGGGAGAAGTGAGGCGGGTTAGTCGCCTTCACCAAGGACGCGTGGTCTGTGTAGATCACAAAGGGCCTAGAGCCCAGAAGGTGAACACAAAACTTTACAAGGGCATATTTTATTGACAGGAGCTCCTTGTCGTGGACAGGGTAGTTCCGCTCGGCGGCTTTGAGCTGCCTGGACTGGAACGGGATGACTCGTTCGTGTCCAGCCGTGTCGGCCTGCAGCAATGCACACCCGATGGCGTAATCGGAGGCATCGCAGACGACGCTAAACGGCTTCGTCTCGTCCGGCAGGGCCAGGACAGGGGCCTCTTGGAGACTGGCCTTGATGCTGTCAAAAGCATCCTGGTGCTCTTGCTCCCAGCGCCAGTCGACGTCCTTCTGAAGGAGGCTGGACAAGGGCTTAGCGAACCCGCGTACCCTGCGCTGTACTTGTGAAGGTAGTTGGCCAAGCCCAACCACTTTCGAAGATCCTTTTGGGATCAGGGCGTCGGCCATGCAGCTATGGCCTTGACCTTGTCTGGGTCAGCCCGGACGCCAACGTTGCTTACGAAGCAACCGAGAGCTTTAATCTCTGGTGATGCGAAAACACACTTGTCGATGTTGGCGTAGAGCTTGTTCGCTCGCATTACGTCCAACACTCGACGGAGGTGTCCTAGATGCACCTCCATGGCCGTCTTGCCTCCCTCGGCACGGCTATGGACGAATATGTCGTCGAAGTACGTCTGTACGAAGGTACGCAAAGAGCGGAACAATTGCGTCACCAGGCGATTGAACGTCGCCGGGGCGTTAGACAAGCCCTGCAGCATGACGAGCCACTCCCAAAGCATGCCGCTTGGAGTGCTTACCGCGATGAGCGGGATGTCGCTCTCTCGCATCAGGATTTGATAGTATCCGTCTACCAAATCCAGCGCACTGTACAGTACGCTCCCGGCCATGTTGTTCAGCAACACATCCTTTCGTGGGATTGGTGTTTGGACCGGCTCCGTCGCGGTATTCAGCTTGTTATAAGCGTGCACTAGACGCCACTTTCCGTTCGGCTTCCGAACGCAGAAAGTTGGAGTCGAGTGCGGGGACTTCGACTCCCGCACCATGCCTGCCTTCGCTTTCACAGCGAAGAAGGCATCGATGACCTCGCAGTGTTCTAGCGGAAGAGGCCATTGTCTCGTGACACCGTACTTTGTGCCAGGCACAAAAGTACGGTGGGAGTTGGGTCGGTGGGTGTTTGTTCACCACGTCCACATACTCCGTCACCAAAGGATACACTGGATCCTTGGGATTCTTAAGGATCTCGGAGCCCAAGCGCGTCTGACGCTGCTTGTTCAGGTCTTCCATGACGTCCTCGTCCAAGACAGAGGAGGAGCTTAGCTCCTTCCGAGTGGTCTCAGGTCTCATGAGCACCATCTCGGCAACCTTCCCAGCCTTAAGGATGGCCAGGAAAGACTCAACCGTCATTTCCTCGAGGTTCAGTATATCTGCAACCTCTGGCAACGGCTCCAAGTGGACACCAGATGCCTTGACGGGTAAACCGGTCTCGCCATCGAAGATGTGATAACACTCTTCCACCGGCCTTGTCGGAGGAGCCGGGGCCCTGGACTCCGAGTCGCTTGAAGCGACGTCGATCGGAACGAAGTTCGGATCCGACTTGAGGCGGCGGCGGCGTCGTTAACGACGGCGACCGTGACGTGGAGCTTCGCTGCCTACGTCTAGGGATGCCGTTGCTACGACATCCGAGGCACTCATGGCCTCGTGTGGTACTGTGTTACCCACACCGGAAGCGTGTTCAACGCCTTCCTCTTCAGTTAAGGTCTGGGCGACCGCGTGTGGCACTGTGTTATCCACACAGGAAGCGTGTTCAACGCCTTCCTCTTCAGTTAAGGTCTGGGCGACCGTGAGTGGAACTCTGTTACCCACTCTGAACACGCTGTTCTCAGTGTTCGTGACAGCTGCAGCTGGCTGCGGAACTAAGCTACCCGCCTGTGGACCTAAGTTACCCACTTGGCCAGCGCCTCTTCTGGGCGCTGCCACCATCAAAACATCCTCGGAGTCGTCATATACGTCGACGACTCCCAAGCATCTGCCGGATGCTTTGGTACCCTGGCAGCCCTTGCGGGCGCCCCGGGTCCTGACAGAGGTGGGAACATGACTCACCAATGCTCTGTCGGACGGGCGGCTGGCACCGATTGCCTTGCCTCGCCAGTCGATCCAGGGCTCGTGCTTCTCAAGTCAGGGCATGCCCAGGATCATATCATATGGATCCATATCGAGAACAGTGAGCTGTTCGAGGCTGTCAAAGTCTTCAAACTTGACGGCCAGATCCACTTGGACGTTGGAGACAGTGACGACCTTCCCGTCGGCCAGTCGCACTGACACCGTCCCGTTGCCCTTGCTTTCTCTCAAAGCATCGGACAACTTGTTGCTGTTACGAGCAGCCGTCTGGCGGCGTGCAAAATTCTTCGACGCCCCAGAATCGATCAAGATTCTAAAGGGATGATCGTATCCCCGTACACATCCGTGTACTACAAGCAACCCGTCGCTGCTCTTCGCCGATTCGAGAGTGCAAAGACTCTCCGGGGCTAAGTCCCCGTGGTGCGCGCCACCCGCGAACCCATCACGAAGACTTAGTTCTTCCCCAGTAGGGCGCCCCGCCCCTACTGGTTTCCGGCGTTCCCCTGTCCCCGGGATCCTGGCTTCTGCCAGCGACCCTTGAGGACGGGCTTGGGGAAGGACCGTCTGCGGAGTCTTTCCGCGGGACAGTCGCGCTCGAAGTGGCCCATCTTCCCGCAGCCGAAGCAGCGGATGTCACGCTGTTCGGCGGACCCGAGTTCCATGGGAACTGGTCCGTTGGGGCTTGTTCGACCGGGAGCCGACAAGGAACTCCCAGGCCATGCTGAGGCCGGCGTACGCGCCTGGCGATGGCTGTACTCTTCTTGTAGAGCCACTTGAATCGCTCTTCAAGGGTGCTTGATTGCACCCGGAACAGCTGAGTGCGTGCGGGGCCCACTCGAAGGCCGTCCATGAACACAGTCATCTTGATGTGTTCGTTGAGTGGGTTTCCCACTAGGGACGCCGTGAGCTCCCGTATCTCTTGCACGTACTCGTGCAGCTCACGCCTCCCTTGTTTACACGAGAGAAAGCGCGAACGCTGGCGGTACTCGTAGTTCGCCGGGAGAAACGCGGCTCGGAGCTGCTCACACAACTGAACCCAGGATGTGAAACATCCAGGGGATGCTGCTTCCCGTGTGTACACCCAGCTCTTAGCACGGCCGCTAAGGTTGGAGAGTGCAAAAGCAACACGAAGTTGCTTGGTCGAGATCAGAGCCGCGTCAATCGCAAGCTCTACTTCTCGGACCCAGAAGTGAAGGTTCTCGCCTTCCTTCTACCAGCAATCACTATCTAATTTGGCGGATCTCTATTGTGCTCTGACCGAGCGTAATCGCCGCAGTCAGGAAGCAGATATCATCTATATGGAAGCTCACGCTAACGTTTGGGCAAAACAATTTTAAAGCTACATGTTTCATTTTTTATTCACTACATGTGATTTGGCGAAAAACCCGATGCTTACTTTACGTCGCTTTCTTCGTTTTGGAGACCTTCGCGCGCAAACAGGCTCGAGGAGGCTACAGCGCGCTACAGTATGTGTATGGGTATCTTACAGTACTTGAAGTATTTTATTAAGTGTTAACTTTGTAAGTATACGAAGTAAAAGGCTTGCGTAATAAGTCTTTTAAAAAGTCTACATACCTTGCAGGGATATAGTATAATGGTATCGTGCATTTCAATGCTTTTGTCCTTTTCACTTAGCCAGATGCTCGATTTATAATAAATAGAAGTCGTTTTATTAAATCGAGGTCTATAAAATGTACAAATCGATCTAGCTAGACTGGCTGATAAATAGAGCTACAGCAGTCAAATCGACCGCTCGGCATCGATCAACCACCAAATCCACATCGATATCCTGTAAATCGACCTTTTTTCCGTTTTGAAATGGTAATTCGCTCATAGATAAAACAAATCGGTGCCTGTGTGACGGGGTCACACAGCACCTTGCGCTAATAGAAGTTATCTTCCGAGAGTATACAAACTCTCAGTGAACGGCAGTTCACAGGTCCCCTCTTTATTTAAAAGAGAGCGAAGTGACCTAAATAAGGTAGATTGTAAACTGAGTATGTTTATAGGTAGATTAAGTTTGGGTTTAATACAAACTATAAGTCACCTATAGAAATGCAATGTCGTTGACCAATGGTTGGCTTTGAACGACCTTGGTACTTTGTACCAAATATCCCGGAGTACGACGTGTCATACACATGAAGTGTGAAGTGTCACACTTCATGTAACCAGGGTACACTTAGGGCTACGTATCCCGTTACAGCCTGCCTCTTCCCATCTCATTTTTATGCGTGGTTTTATGCTCCGACCATGCTCGATCTAGGCTATAAAACGGATGGACATTCCATGAGAACCACTGAAGTGCACACTACAGTGCTGTAATAGCACAACAAGTCTGGGTCAGCACCATAGAAGCTGGTCAGCACACTAACAATCTGGGCAGCATCCTTCTTAGCACAGTACAAGCTGACGTCGCGGGAAACGCGCAAAAGGGGTGCGTGTATCGCACATCTGACCCATCGGTGGTGTGACCCACAGCATTCCGCAAACTAGTGGATCATGCCGAGACGGGTGAGCTGGTGCGAGAGGGCCGTCGACATCGACGCTGATGAAGCCGAAGCGGTGTTGGCGTCGTTCAAGTCCTTTGAGATTAACAAGAGTCAAGCAATGGCATGCACTATCTGCCTAGATGCCATGCACAAGATGCGCTACCGCCTGCTCGAGTGTAGCTCTGAATCCTGTAGTGAGGCAAGCTCAGTGAAGTGCGCATGGCGGGGGGAAATGGTCACGTGCTTGGACTCGGAGCACGCGTCTATCTTCGAGTGTGGGGAGCACACTTCACCTGTCGCGTTCCCAGCCCGCAGGAAGCTGACTATGGCGCAGAAGGCATATTGCCGAGACCAGGCAGAGAACCACATGCGACCGATGCGTATTAGGCATGCGCTGTCGCGAAAGTTTGGCCTTTTGGAGGGGCTGCCTGCGCTTAAGACAGTACAAAACTTCGTCAACCATTACGGTCGATCGCAGCTCGAGAATAACGACCACGTCCTGGAACTTACGGCGTGGAATCGCGAGCACGCGTACAGTGGATCCGAATCCATGACCCAGTCTTTCACGTTCGCCTGGCATATGGACAACCTAGGCAAGCTCATAGACGGTAACGGATCCGACAAGAGGGCGTTCTTGGTGGGCATATCGACAAAGGAGCTGATGTTGAGGCTGGCCGTGTCACCCGATAGCTTCATCCTTCACCTGGACGGAACGTACAAGACAAACCAGTGCGACTATCCTGTGCTGGTTGTAGAAGTCTCAGACCGGTCGCGAAGATTTCACCTGGTCGCCCTATTCGTGATGTCCCAAGAGACGCAGCGGATGTTTTAGGCCGCCCTGCTTTTATATACTTCTGGATATCAGACAGGCACCTCACGGTAGATTACGCTATGGCTGATGGCGACAGAGCTCAGTGCAACGCACTCGCTGCAGTTTTGGGGATAATCCGAGGTACCGCTTCCTGATGTGCTTCTTTCACGTCATGAAGCACATCCAGGAGCGGGTCAAGCTACTTTCCTCGGGTACACAAGTACGAGTGTTAAGAGAGCTGTACGATTTACACTTCGCTCGTAACCACGATGCGTTTTTAGAGATGCTGCGTCCAATTTTGCAGGGCTGGATGAACGTTCCAGTTTGGTGCCTTTTGCACAGTACATTCACGCGCAATGGCTGACTGGAACCTTCACGACGTGGCACGTATTCGCCACTCCCAGTGGCTTCGCCTCCACGAATAATCCCGCAGAGACCTTCAACACTTTGTTGAATCGCGACTACACGCTGCGCCGGCGGCTTAAAATAGGTACACTTTTGAGAAAGCTGAGCGCGTGCTGCCAAGACCAGTCGAGTAGTGCTCGAGCATTTGAGTTTGCTGTGTATCCACCACCTACCCTCGCGCGCAGGGTCTCGGAGTTGGTTCGAGGGAAGTTGTTGAGCGTGGCGATTGACCAAGACCTGGAAGCTGTGCGCGCTGGAGCCTGCTGCATTATCCGGGTGATGTCTACGCCAGCACCGCGCGTTCAACTTGCGCCGAATAAACGCAGCGAAGAGGCTATCGCAGTGGCGGCGCAAATGGGCGTGAGCTACGCCAGGAAGGAATATGTTGGACAGCCAACAGACGACTGGCCTGTTGACGTCCTGCGTCAGTGGTGTCCGTGTGATTACTGGTTCGCGTTCGGGTCGTGTATCCACGTCCTGTTCGCGCTTCGCTTCACAGCTCACGTTGATTGCAGCGGCAGGGAGGTGTTGATTAGCCGACGAAAACGAAAACGCGGCGAAGTTGCAATGCTTCCAGACCTGGGTCGTCCGCGTACCATCGGGCCAGCACTTAGCTTGGTGTATCCAGCGAAGTGTATGCATGCATTGGTTTTATTAAATACGTACGGGGGAGTTCACTTTATCTGTATTCTTCATTTAAATCCCCACAAATAGCTCCAGCACCTCGAATTACACTTCCTATTCCTTCTCGCTATTGTTTGACGATTCCTTGCTGCCGACTAATTCTTCCACGCGCCCGTTCCAGCATCGATTACATGCGCACTTGAACCATCGCTCGTTTCCATAGTGAACGGTCACTTGGGCGCCTGCATGTATGTTCTTGATCATCTTGACGAGGACGCGCACCCTAGAGCGCGTCTGCTGCTCGATGAAGGCCGCATTTGGAGTGCAGGAATGAGAGATAAATCGAGTTATCGACCCACACTTTAGGGCATCCACGTAAACGTTGTTTTTGTCCCCGGACTTTGCATTGTAGAGCAGCGTGTAGCCGCTGTTCTGCTTCACTGCTTGTGGCGGTTGTCCCTCGACCTCGACTGGAAACTCAGACAGCTCCCCGCAGTACTCACCCAAGACGTCACCGATATCCAGATCCGTGGTAGTGTAGACTCCAAGGCCAACCCTACCAGTCTCGAACAACTGTAGTGTGTCCAGCGTTCGCGGTGCGTTGCTGCACTTTGCTTCGAGGTTGCAGTACTTGGGAATGCAGAAGGACGCGGACGCCACATTGGAGCAAGAGTCCCAGAAGCAGTCGCCAATGCACTGACACGGGTCTACGCAGCCGATGTCCGGAAACTTAATGTCATTTCGTTTGCAGGTAGTAATACGTGTGATTCCCGCAGGCCACGAGACGTTACGGAGCAGAGTGCGCTTCTCCTTCAGGGTGGGGTTCGGATACGAAGAGCGACACATGTGCATGTTCTCTAGCTCCGCTTTCACCTCAGGACTGTTCCGTAGATTCTTGAATATAGCAGCTTTAAACGTTTTCGCGTGGTACGTTTCCTTGCCACTCTTGGTAATGTCGCACTGAGCCAGGTGCCGTCGCTTCCTAGACCTTGGTACGTGCCACTGCGCTCTCTTCTTCTTCGCTTGATGTCGGATCTTGTCACGGGCATGGCGATTAGGAATGGAGAGGACGTAGGCTGCAGCCTTCCACGTCGCTTGGCCTGCCGGATTCAGCGCTCGATACTATTTCGCTCTCCCCGCCAGGCGATACCAAGTCGATAATATGCCTAATGGAAGAGGTTGACCCGACTTCCTCGCGTGCACAGCTGTCTCTAGACGGAGAAGATGCTTCTTCAGCGCTTTGTGTTTCGGGACGGCCGCTGGATGGGGAGCTGGCCTGGTGACCATGGTCCAAGTTCACCTCCGCACCTGGAGAGCTGCATGCACTGCTCTGTGGTGTCTCCGGGACGATTTCCAAAAAGTACAACGAAGGCCATCGCGAACGGCTTCCAATGCTGGCGTGCATGGTCCAGCAACCGCTTTGCTCAGAGCGCAGGACCGCGTTGTAGCCGCAAACGTACCTTCCACGAAGAAGAAGGTTCGTAGCTTGCGACACTTTGCGACTCCCGGAGTGAGGGGGGCTCAGAAGCGGTCAGCGTCTCGCTTCATCATCATGTCGAGAGAGATGTCCTCCTCGGTGTTCACCGCGATCGGAAATTCGTCGTCCTCAGCTTCATCAACACGGGTGACGAAGGCGCGGCGGTAGCCTCTGTGATCGCCGCAGACGAACGCGCGGGAGAAATACTCGACTGTGTTCACAGCGTGAAGCGCCTCCGGAGGCAGCTCCGACGCGCTGAGGCCCTCCATGGTGCTTGCGTGTGCGCAGGGCGCCGCGGGCGACTTGCTGCTATGCTGCCTTGTCACTTCCTGGAAGGCTAGCTGGAAATGACTGCTTCTGGAGTGCACCACCCAACAAACGTGGTGTAGACCACCCAACAAATCGCTGGCCTTTTGAAAATGAGTGCACCACTCAACAAACGTGGTGGGGACCACTCCACAAAACGCTGGATTCGCATCCTCATCCGCTTTCCTGGGAAGCTGTGTGCAGCCGGGCAGTGGGGCAGCGGGGACAGCTGAGCCTGCCCTGTCCGTGGCCATTGTGGGTGATAGGCCACTGTGTTGATCAGATTTGCGCTTGTGAATTTTATATTTCCTCACATTCCATCTGTAAAGCACAATACTTCCTCCGTAAAAGCGGGCTACCTGTCTAAACCGTATCCGAAAATATAAGCGGCCCACATACAAATTCAAGTCATTAAATAATACCGTTGAATTTCGGTTAAGTACGCTTATAGTTGGCAACCACTACCGAGTCAAGGACGAGTTACGCGCTATCAGTAGCACCATTCGATAAGCGATAGCAAGGTTTACGTCTTTACAAGGTTTCACGCCGCCCTGTCTAAAAATGACGACCTAACGAAGACTTTTCAATTTCGAATTTGGCATTACAAACTTTGCGTCATGATATCATGCGACCAAGTGGCCGATTTGATTCAAACTTCGACCAGAAAATTCACCGTAATACGAATAGTAATTTAGACCAATCAGTTGCCAGTTTAACGCATTCCAATTGAAAAAAAATATTCTGACCGCTCTTACCGCCTATACTTTCGGACAGAGGTAGTATTAATCTAAATCGTATACTTGAAGTACTTACGAAGTTAACAGTTGGAATACATGTACTGTACCTGGTAGGATAATACTGGGAGGACAGCTGGCTGGACAACCTAACTAATTTTATTACATTGCCCCCCCCGGTTTAATTGCGCGATTGCTACCTGAGCCGATAGTCCACAGACTGACCCTATGGATACAAAATATTTAACGTACGTTCTGTGATAGGTGTTGCGTGAATGCTGCTAGGAAGCCCAATGCGAGAATCCGCTCATTATTGAAGACAAAGGCACCGGGGTTGGCATCCGCAGCAGTGGTTATAAGCTACGTGTGGTGTAGGGATTTCCAGATTCGACCATACGCCGACCTACTTTAGGTCAAGAATCGGCTCGGTCTGATAACCCAGAGCTTAGGAGCCAAGGATCACGGTAAGTACTCGGCGATCTGTCCGGATATGCTATCCGGATAGCCGCTGAGCTCAACGGCCGCCTGAAGAGTCGGTAGAGATCCGAAACGACTACATTTCACTAGATAGTTGTATGAGAAGCATAGGATTAAATAGGAGGAGCCGAAAAGGCTCCCAGAAGATAACAGAGCAGAATTTTCCTAGTCCAAGACACGTGTACACTTTTCCGGTAAGTCCCTGCATAGGGCTGGATTATGCCTGCCGTCAATACTCGAGAGGCATAGCTTGTAGGGTATTGACTGGTAGCGCCAAGAGATTAGGTCGGTCCGGGTAGGACAAAGTCTCGCTACGCGCGAAAGAAAGTCCCGCATACTCAGCGGGCCGGTACGTCGGATAGCCCGGGTGCCGTAACACTTCTAGCTGAGCAGCCTCTGCGCTCGGTGACCTGTAAAAGCGCTCGCGCGCCGTCGTCCATCCTTTGGTGGAGGGCACAGGGTTGTGAACGAGCTCAGCCGAACCAAACTCGGCGGAGCCTCGGAAGTGATCTGACTTGGTTAGTCGGAACCGAGTGGAAGCGAGCCACTCGTCTGTCCCGGAAGGGCCGGACCGCGAGGGGACCACCCTCTGCGCAGGCCATACAACCGCCGACCTAACTCGGCGATTCGTTGTGGTTTGTGTAAGGAATCCACATCTGACGATATTTGTGTGTTCTACTACACCACAACTGGTGCCGCGACCCGGGAACAGGAGTGTGTGCTTGTTTTTATAGGTGCCAGCTAACCAAGTTAAGAGGAAGAGAAGAGAAAGAGAAGAGTGAAGATGGTCAAGGGATCAGCAACTCCGAGCGACGGAAGCCCAGCGACGGCTGGAGGATCGCCTCTCGTGGGGTCGGACCCGGCGGATCAACGACTCATCGCCATGACGATGGAGGTGGGACGAACCGTCCAGTTCGACGAGGATGGCCAAGACCAGGAGAGCGAGAACGGAGACGCAAGTGAAGGAGAGTATGAAGAGAAGGCCGAGACCGCTGAGCTCGGAGAAACGAAGACTACCGCCGAGCTACTTGGCGAGGTGGAAGAGTTGACGCTGCAGGTGGGACGCATGGGAGCCCCACGTCCTGTCGAGCGCAATTTATCCGCCGAGCTCGACGAAGGTGCGGACGATGAAGAAGATGAAGAAGACCATGGCGTTGCTCAAGGGGACCGTCCGCCCCTTATTCCAAAAGCGACGAGGAACGCCGATACGCCGAGCGCCAATAAAGTGTTGGCTCGACTCGGCGAGGAGATGAGAACGAGATCGGAATGGATGATGATGTTCGCGCCTGTGGCGATGGCGCAGGCGAAGTGGCCGATGTTGGGTCCCGAGTTAAGTCAGCCGGTGCGTGCAGCCAACATCGATCAGTTGGTGGAAGAAACTGTGTTGCTGTTGAAGGCGATGGGCTATCGGTGCAACAGCCGACCAAACAGCCTCATTCTGTCCGACTGGAGTCTGACCCGTGGCGGAGCCGAGCTCTGGCAATGGAAGAAGAAGCTCAGAGTAGCGTTTGGATTGGAGAAGGCCCCTGGCGGAACGAAGAAGGTGTACAGCCGAGTAGCCGAGTTCAAACCACTCGGCGAGGACCCGAGCAAGATTCCTTTGCCGAAAACCCCGGAGACGAAGAGACGTGAAGTGTTCCGCGCTACGCAAGGGACTCCGTACTTCGAAGACTCTCACATGCTGACTCCATTAAAGCTAAACCCGACTCAGCGAGCGCCGAGTCGTGGGCAGCGAAATGTAGGTCGTTATCGTGAATTGTATGACGCTGCAGATGAGGCTGAGGCTTACGAGGAGGATGAAGAAGACGGCGACGCCTTCGACGTGAGAGGTAACCGTGAAGAAACCGTGAAGGACTACATTCGAAACTTGAGCTTTGACGGGGCTGAAGAAGACTCGACGCAGTACCTAGAAGTCCGAACCCACGCCTCGCTCGACAAAATCGCCGAATTCGAAGGAAAGCGCTACCGCTCTGACGCGTCGCTCCAGTGGCTCAAGCGGTTCATCTACGAGATGAAGAGCACCAGGATGCCCCAAAGTGCATGGTGCGAGCCTTTCTCGCTATGTTTGGGACGCGCGGCGAAGAGTTGGTACAGGCAGCTGCCGAAGAAGACTCAGCGACGTTGGAAACTACTCAGCGAGGCGTTCCTGGATTATTACTGCTCACAGTTCGACCAATCCGCCCGCACTCGTTACTACTCGGCGAGACGTAAAGTCAACGAACCGATCTGCGACTTCCTGATCCGACTCAACGGGTACGCTCGGACAGCCAAGATCCAGTACGAGAAGGGTGGCGCCGACGCAGCTGACCATGTCGAACACTTCTTGCTGCATTGTGGTGATGACGATGTGATGGATTTAATGTACCCCTTGCAGTTGGAAGACATCAGTAAGGTGGAACAGATAATCAATCGTCGGATCCTCGGCGAGAAGCGTAAGAAGCAACGCGACCGACTCGTGACCGCACGAAGCCGAGATGACAAGCGGAAGGATCAGAGCCGCCGAGATGAGAAGCGCAGTCGCAAGGAAGAAAACCGCGACCGCCGAGTCACTGTCGTTGACGCTGACTCCGACGGAGAGGAACTCATCGATCAGAACCCGCCGAGTCCGTACAACTCCGAAGACGAATGGGATGATGAGTACCAGTCCGGAGGACACGACTCAGCGGAAGACGACGACTACATTGACGCCGGCGTTTCCAATGATAAGGGAAATACACCGGACCGCCGAGAGAACTCGGCGGGAGACCAGAAAGGCTCGAACCGAAGCTGGGGAAACTCAGCGAACCGACCTCCGCGACCGTACAACCAACGAGAACAGTCGAATCGTGGAGATGGATCACGCGACAACACCCAACGAGGACCTTGTGCAGCTTGTGGAAGAATGGGGCACTCGGCTCACTACTGTCGACGACGCTGCAAATTCTGCAGACAAGTCCATGAAGGCGGCCAGTGTGAGCTGTTCCGTCAATATGAGAAGCTGGCTGCGTTCGTGAAGAACTCTGTCGACAAGTCGCAAGTGCCAGAAGACCTGCAAAACCTTTACGCGCCGAGTGATTTAAACTCGGCGGCCCGCCAACACTGACTGGGTTGGAATATGCCGGGCTGCCACAGTCAGCTGAACCTGCAGTTGAGGCGAACTTCTTGTTTGCCTTCGTAGGCGAAGCAGGATGGCCCGAGGGAAGAAGCGGGGATGGCAATTGGATGTGTGAAATCGACGGAATTGAACGTGAGCTCGGTGAGTTAGATGATAACAACCGAGCGATTGCAAGTGTAACTCGGCAGTCAGACCAGGCTGTGCATCGTACCAGGATAATGAAGCTGCTTCCGGGAGAGCGGCTGGGATGGTGGTCAGCACAGACGTTTGATCGCCGAGTTAGAATGAGAGCCCTCGTATTGGGTGCAGTGAACGACCGAAGGACCAAGATATTATTGGATACCGGAGCAAATGTCTCGGCGATCAGTGAGTACTTCGCGAGGAAACTGCGTCTCAAGAGAGTGGCCAGCCGAGATAAGCGAATTGACATACAAGGAATAAGTAAAGACAGGATGGTGACAACGTCAAGAGCAGTGGTGAAAGTGACACTCGGCTGGGAAGTGGCATACGAGTTTGAAGTATGGATAATGCCTCATCATGCCGGAGTCGATTTGATTCTCGGCACCGACTTTATGATCCCAGCTGGAATACGTCTGGATCTGTACAACTCGGCGGTCAAGCTACCCGATGAGATAGTGATACCACTCATCCGGTCAAGTAATGCACCGACCAAGACCGAGTTCGGACCAAATGTACCATGCGGGCCACCAGACGGGTTGACGATCGAAAGTCGAATGACCGCTGAGTTCAAATTACCCAGGCGACAACCCAGTGAGTCGACGCATGACCTATGGGTGCGACGGACGAAGGGTTGGATTCCAACGGTTGTTTTTAATCGCCGAGGAAGACCAGCCCATGTCCTGATTACGAACGTACGACAGACGTCAGTCTGGTGCCCACCTCACTTTTATGTGATAAAATGGCAACCACACGGAGTGCTGGCCAACGAGGGATATGTCCGCGTGAACTCGGCGAAGTACCGTGACTGGCAGATATTGGCCTTTGAGTCGGCGATGGATAAAGATTTGCTGCAGAAAGAACAACGACTGTACGACGACTGGCTGTCACACCAGCCGCCAGCTGTGGAAGACGAAATACCCAACTCCGACGGCGGTGGAAAGACGATCTCCAGTGGAGAGTGGACCAGAGTTAACATGCGCGAAACGCTGGGGGAAGAATGGAAAGCGCGACACTGAAGGCGGGCGATTTACGAGAAGGGGTGCGCGTTAACGCAGACGTCATATCGGACGTCAGGGGTGACAAGGGGGTGATCCGGGCTATAAAATTCAGCCTTCAAGCTGAAAGAATGAGGTCCGGGCGGTCCATACGTCGGTGCTACACGATGGCCAAGATGTCTCCTATCAGCTGTCCAAGTTTGAAGACGATGGCGCCATTTCTGACGTCAACACGAACTCAGCGGTCGAAGGAACAAGTGAAGTAAGGGCCACGGAAGACGCGTCGGCGACTGAAGACTCAGCTATAACGGCAGGAGGCCTTGAAGAACGCTCGGAACAAGCCCTATGTGACGTTGAACCCGTTGCTGACAACCGAGCCAAGTACGGAATAATAGGACCAAGTTCTGCAGCCGTGGTGAACTCAGCGATGGGTACACCGGAAACCTGCATTATCCAGTCGGCGGCGGCAGACTCGACGTCAGAAGATCTAAACACTGAGAGTGCCTCGGACGTGGTTACAGCATGTCGTCAGGATGTCAGCTATACTGAAGGCGCGTTTACAAGCACGGAAGTCAGCTCTGCCGTCATAACCGACTCAGCGGATGAGCACTCCGACGCGACCAAGGAATATGATAGTTGGGAGGTATTACTACCTGAAAGAATAAAGCCGAACGACGACCCAGCTACGGCGGACTCGGCGTTGGAAACTGTGGAGGCTGAAACCGGTTCGGAAGTGGTTAGACAGCATGACGATGATACCATCTACCTCGGAGACAAGTTTGAGCACGCAGGGGCCAGATCGGCCATCGCAGTGAACTCAGCGAATACGGGCCCTGACGCGGGCGACACCTATGATTTATCAGAGGTATCACTGTTGAGAGGTACGGGAACTGAGATCGGAGTAACGAGCTCGGCGACGATGGTGTTCGACCCCGGCGGAACTGGCTACAGGTTAGAACGCGCTGTGGATGAAGAAACAGCTTCGCAGAACGCAGGTCATTTCAGTGGTACAGATCCTAAGGATGATTGCAACGAGTCCCTGAAATACCTCGCGCCTCCCTTCAAGACCTCGGCGACAGTAAGAATAAGCCCAGCGCTGCTATATGCCCGAATACCAGCTGACTTTGCAGGATGCGTGCTGTCATTTGATGGCTCAGCGAAGACGGCTAAATACGGCGGGTATGGCAGTTGTTCGTGGATACTGTGGCGCCTTCCGAATTGGGACATTGAGATCGCTGCGAGTGCGTACCTGTCGTCCACCACAGTCAACATCGCCGAGTACACCGGCATGAACAATGGAGTCTTGGCGGCGATTGACCGAGGAATAACTGATTTGATTATCGTGGGTGACTCCCGGCTTGCAATCCAGCAATCCATGGGGGTGATAGCATGCAAGAAGGAAACGTTGCAAGTGGAGCTAGCTCGACACAAGGATCTCACGAAACAACTCAACTCGGTCCGGTATCGACACATAGCGCGACACTATAACGCAGCGGCTGATTCTCTCGCTACAGAAGCACTGGAAGCTAAAGCTGGACGAGTAATTCTCGGGGCGGATAGGAAAGCAGAGCTGAGAATGATTAACCGAGTAGCCGAAGAACTGTACGTCACAGGCAACCCAGCGGAAACACCGATTGTCACGGCAGTCACTCGTAGCCGAGTACGCCGAGTTCACTTTGAGGACGAGCTGGATGTAGACTCGGCTAGAGCAAGAGGAGGAAGTCAGGATCATGAAGCCATGTCTACAAATCCTGGAGAATCCGCGTTTGAAAGTAGTGGAGATGAATTCGAACAAGTCAGCGGGGCGTCGACTCGGCGGACTAACCACACGACCCCGAATGTCGAAACAAGGTCGCAGATGGAGTCAGTCCAGACAGCTCAGAATGCCAACGACATTGATCCAGTGACGGTACAGACTGAGCGGAGACGACGAATCGCGAAGGCACAAGATGAAGAACTCAGGTGGGCCGATCTGAAGGCGTACCTGAGAGGTGAAGTGGAGAACCTTACACACCGGCGAGCTCAGAATGCCGGCAAAGTCGCAGAAGTCTTTGTACTCAGCGAAGACGGCCTGTTGTACCGCCGAGATGAAGCCCGCCGACTAGGCGAACTCGGCGAACCGAACCTCTCATTGAGATTGGTGATACCGTCAACCATGGTCGACGAAATACTTCATAACTGCCACCAACTGATCGAAGGAGGGCATCAAGGCATCGTCAGAACTTATCACCGAGTCAAAGCCGACTACTACTGGATTGGTCTGTACGCCGACGTGGTGAAACATGTTAGAGCCTGCGAAGACTGCAATACCAGTAGTAGCAAGCCACAGTTGAAAGGTTATTCGCCGGGAAATGTGGTGTCAGACCATCCATTCCAAGTCGTGTCAATGGATTTCGTGACTCCCCTTCCTCGAACTCAGCGGGGCAATACTGCACTGCTGCTGTTTCAGGACCACTTCACGGGGTTCGTTATCGCTAAGGCTATGAATGACACCGGAGCACTCGAAGTGGCCAAGGTATTTGAGGAATGCGTCTTCAGGCAGTTCGGGGCTCCGTCTCTGATACGGCACGACCCGAGATCCAAGGTTTATGAGTGAAGTGTTCCAAAAGTTCTCCGAGATGATGCAGTCGAGATCAAGAGCTACGCTGAGTTACCGACCACAAGCTAACGGTCAACAAGAGAGGTCAGTCAAGACAATGGTTCAGACTATACGGGTCTACGTAGAAGACCCACTTCAAGCCGACTGGGATGACATCGCCGAGAAGATGGTACACGCTATCAACAACTCAAGAGATTCGACTCGGCGAGAAACCCCTTTCTATCTGGTGCATGGTTGGGACGCCAAGTCTACACTCAAGGCTATGACGAGTTCAATACGACGTGGACAGGGACGCCCAGTCAACTCGGTGGACGCAGTCGAGTGGCGCCGAGAAGCGAACAGACAACGAGAAGTGGCACTTCGATTAGCCGCTGAGTTCCAAGTGCGAGAGAAAGCACGACGAGCTCGAGAGCACAACGAAGCGCTGAGCAAGAAGGAGAAAAGATCCATTCCCAACACAGCAGATGACGAAGATGAAGTTGCAGAACCAGGCGATGAATCCACCAAATCCTTGTTCAAAGAAGGAGATCAAGTCTGGTTGTTTATGGAGCGAGTCAAGTCGGGCCTGACCAAGAAGTTAGCCCACCGATGGCATGGACCATTCAGGGTGAAGAAGCAGGTGGAAGAATTCGCCTATGAATTGGAGTTACCCGACAAGAGTGGATATAGGTTCTACCCAGTGGTCCATGTATCACGTCTGAAGGCAGTCACCGAACTCGGCGGAAGACCAAAGACGAGGCTGATCGCCGACCTCGAAGAGACTCAGCGATTTGACTTTGATGAAGAATTACTGCCTGAAGACAGCTGGGAACCAGACACAAGTACGAACCAGTATGAAGTCGAAGCAATTCTCGACGACGAGCTACCATTATCCACAAGTACGTCACGATCACAACGGAAGTTTAAAGTTAAGTGGGTCGGCTACGATGAGCCTACTTGGGAACCACTGTCGAATTTGTCATGCGGAGGTCTCCTGTTTGACTATCTACGACAGAAGAAGCGCGAAAACCGTCTGCAAATGGTGCAAGTTGCAGATGAGGATTAACAGCTATTGCACCAAAAGTTACACCAACTCGGCGGACGACACAGGCCGAGTTGAGATGGAATGCTACTGTGTCGAAACTACATATACTGAATAATTACGAAATGAAGTCCTGAACGATACCTACGGGACGCCCAGTCAAAGGAAGAAAACTAAAAAGTCGGCGATCCGGATTCCAAGTGAGTTGAATCCGACGGAGACAACTGGGAAGAGCTCAGCGAACTCGACGATTGGGGGACGTGGCGTCGGAGCAGACGTCACCCCTTGGGAACTTGCGGAAGGAGATGCAACATTCGCAGCAGTGGCAAGAAGTATCATCGCCGAGCTAGCCAACGAAGCTGATGCCGAATCAGGTGCCTCAGGATCCGACGCGGCGGAAGTGGGCTGAGGATCCGTTCCACTGGGGAGTGGGGTGCCGAACGGAGACATACTCGGAGACGCGCCTCGGAGATTGGGAGAACCCAACCCATCGTCCGCCGAGTCGTCATCAGACGCACTCTCGCCATCTGAGCCGAGCTCACCGATCGAAGACCCAGTGAAGATATGGATGCCTTGACGATTCAGCCGAGTTGGAGCACCCGGGGCATAGGCAGAAGGCGCTTGTTCAGCAAGATCGAAATCTTCTTCAATCGCGTCGTCAACAACCTGAGGGTCCATACCGCGCGGAGCGAAAAGCTACAGCCTTTCGCAGCGACGCGAGGAGATTAGCCGATTGCGTAGCAGCAGCCTCCAATCGAGACACTTGCTGTTGAGCCGACGAGAGCTGAATTGACAAGTCGACATTGCTGAGAGCAAGCGAGTCCAGTCGCCGAGTCAGTGCGCGGTTCTCCTCCTGAACAGCTTGATTGTCAGCTTGGAGATCGCCGATGATCTTTGGATAATCAAGAGCGGCGTAGTTGCCTTTCAAGATATCCAACAGTTCCCCCGCGGAAGCAGCATGCAAAATCGCTCGCCGCTGCACGGGATCGGAGGGCTCCACGGAACGAGTAAATCCGTAAGCCATGAGCCTCGCCAAGAAGGTCAATTCTTCTCGGCGATCATGCCCTTGCTCGTTAATTCTGGCCATGAGGGAGTCAAGACTCACTGGAGCAGCCGAGCTTGGCTGATTGGTGGCGCCCGAAGTGGTGTCGCCCGGCAAGATATTATTTTAATTTTTAAATGCTTCAGCTTCAGAAGTACTACAATATTTTACTTAACTTTTCATGCCACACTTAGTTTATAATGTGGCTAAGACAGCCACATTATGGCTGATCGAAAGAACATTTTACAAGTACTCCGTACAAAATCATCGGACCCCATCACTACTTGAATTATCACGCCGACTCAGCTACTAGAGACCATAAATTTCCCAATGTAAGTCCTCCGGACCAGTGGCATTTGTCAAGACAATAGGTTGGCTGCCAGTCACTTTACATTTCGTCTTCAAGACCACTATAGCTATCAATCGTTGGAGTGACCAATGAAATTCAGGATTTCTAACTTTATAAACCTAACTTACTTAAAATTCAGCCACCCAGCAATGATGGCGAAATCTCAGGCGACACAACTGGGATGTGACACCGGGCATGTACTACATAAACCACTTTGATCCCAGCTTGATATCATGGGAGACTAGATTCAGCCTTCTCCCTCACTTGCTAGAAATAGTGCTCAGAATTAAGTGGCTTTAACATCAACAGAAAGCGCTTCGATAAGATCTAACTTGTAATAGAGAGCTCATTTCAACATTGTAAATGCGTTTCGCGGCCACCTGGTGAGCTCGCGAATTTGATGTTTGATTGTACCGACCTCCTCGAAGTACTTAAGTAGGGGTTAATACATGTCTGAAATATAGGTGGTGCCCTGTATTAACCTCTCTAGCCCCGCGATTTAGGGCAAAAGCTACCCTGTATTATACAGGATAGTGATTTATCTTGATTTTACTATTTGCGGAGTTTTGCGAAGCTCACAATCCTTACTCTTTATTTACCCTGTTCTATACAGG
>NW_003303753.1:1082283-1205299 GCF_000142945.1 Phytophthora infestans T30-4
CTTGCACATGCGTCGTGCATGGTTTGAGCACTGGTCATGGATCAGCTCAGGCAACAGCACAGCTGAAGCTGTTGCCGCCAAACATGGCAGCCTTGTGGTGAGCGTGTCGCATCAAAGGTTAGTTCACGGGCATGGCGATTAGGAATGGAGAGGACGTAGGCTGCAGCCTCCACGTCGCTTGGCCTGCCGGATTCAGCGCTCGATACTATTTCGCTCTCCCCGCCAGGCGATACCAAGTCGATAATCTGCCTAATGGAAGAGGTTGACCCGACTTCCTCGCGTGCACAGCTGTCTCTAGACGGAGAAGATGCTTCTTCAGCGCTTTGTGTTTCGGGACGGCCGCTGGTTGGGGTGCTGGGCTGGTGACCATGGTCCAAGCTCACCTCCGCACCTGGAGAGCTGCATGCACTGCTCTGTGATGTCTCCGGGACGATTTCCTTGCGTGTACAACGAAGGCCATCGCGAACGGCTTCCAATGCTGCTGTGACTGCTCCAGCGAGCGCTTTGCTCAGAGCGCAGGACCGCGTTGTAGCCGCAAACGTACCTTCCACGAGCTTGAAGGTTCGTAGCTTGCGCCACTTTGCGACTCCCGGAGTGAGGGGGGCTCAGAAGCGGTCAGCGTCTCGCTTCATCATCATGTCGGGAGGGATGTCCTCCTCGGTGTTCACCGCGATCGGAAATTCGTCGTCCTCAGCTTCATCAACACGGGTGACGAAGGCGCGGCGGTAGCCTCTGTGATCGCCGCAGACGAACGCGCGGGAGAATACTCGACTGTGTTCACAGCGTGAAGCGCCTCCGGAGGCAGCTCCGACGCGCTGAGGCCCTCCATGGTGCTTGCGTGTGCGCTGGGCGCCGCGGGCGACTTGCTGCTATGCTGCCTTGTCACTTCCTGGAAGGCTAGCTGGAAATGACTGCTTCTGGAGTGCACCACCCAACAAACGTGGTGTAGACCACCCAACAAATCGCTGGCCTTTTGAAAATGAGTGCACCACCCAACAAACGTGGTGGGGACCACTCCACAAAACGCTGGATTCGCATCCTCATCCGCTTTCCTGGGAAGCTGTGTGCAGCCGGGCAGTGGGGCAGCGGGGACAGCTGAGCCTGCCCTGTCCGTGGCCATTGTGGGTGATAGGCCACTGTGTTGATCAGATTTGCGCTTGTGAATTTTATATTTCCTCACATTCCATCTGTAAAGCACAATACTTCCTCCGTAAAAGCGGGCTACCTGTCTAAACCGTATCCGAAAATATAAGCGGCCCACATACAAATTCAAGTCATTAAATAATACCGTTGAATTTCGGTTAAGTACGCTTATAGTTGGCAACCACTACCGAGTCAAGGACGAGTTACGCGCTATCAGTAGCACCATTCGATAAGCGATAGCAAGGTTTACGTCTTTACAAGGTTTCACGCCGCCCTGTCTAAAAATGACGACCTAACGAAGACTTTTCAATTTCGAATTTGGCATTACAAACTTTGCGTCATGATATCATGCGACCAAGTGGCCGATTTGATTCAAACTTCGACCAGAAAATTCACCGTAATACGAATAGTAATTTAGACCAATCAGTTGCCAGTTTAACGCATTCCAATTGAAAAAAAATAGTCTGACCGCTCTTACCGCCTATACTTTCGGACAGAGGTAGTATTAATCTAAATCGTATACTTGAAGTACTTACGAAGTTAACAGTTGGAATACATGTACTGTACCTGGTAGGATAATACTGGGAGGACAGCTGGCTGGACAACCTAACTAATTTTATTACATTGCCCCCCCCCCGGTTTAATTGCGCGATTGCTACCTGAGCCGATAGTCCACAGACTGACCCTATGGATACAAAATATTTAACGTACGTTCTGTGATAGGTGTTGCGTGAATGCTGCTAGGAAGCCCAATGCGAGAATCCGCTTATTATTGAAGACAAAGGCACCGGGGTTGGCATCCGCAGCAGTGGTTATAAGCTACGCGAGCTTTGGATGCTTCGTATAATTATCACAGGGTCTTAATATCTCCAGCTGGTCACTCGTCTACGCAGAATACTATCAGCAAGTTGGCCCAATCGCGATTCCTGTCGCTTTCGCTTGAGCCCACTTGTCTTGGCTGTACATGCTGCAGCAGCTTGTGGCTTCTTTTCTCGATGCGCATGAAGCAGTCGTCGTCTCTCTCAGCTGCACTTTGGGCCAATCTTATTGCTTGTCTGTCCCAACAGTAAGATTAAATACTTCTTAATTTTTTCTCCTAAATTCATTAAATATCACATTTTTTTCAAAACGAGCACAAAAAATCAACTGTCCTCCCAGACCAAAGCAACGTAGTTGATGGAATGGATCGACATTCTAATCCTGATGCTATCCCAGTCCCCGCTTGGCCCTTGCTCGGCAGAAGGTAGAAGTGAAAGTGAGAAATATAATTAAAGGAGTTGAAGCTGGATTCTACATGCATACTACACAATAACCTGAAAAGACACGCGCCTACACTCGATCTGATTGGTCCCAATAGTGAAACCAAGTCAAAATGTCGTACATTCAAAATTGTGGACTCGACACTTGCGTAAAGGTCCTTGGGGGTCTGGCTTCCGGTCGCCTGCCCGTTGGCTGGCTCTTACATCAATGTCCAACACTCCTCCCCAGAGCCTCGCGGGTTTTTTAATCACTCGATGTCGACGAGTCCAATCTTCTCCCGTAGCTCCTTCACCCGTGGCGCCGGTAGCGCCTTCGTCAGCAGGTCGGCAAGCATTTCCGCGCTAGCCACATACTCTGGCCCCACGGCGCCCTTCTTGGCGCAGTCTTGAATGAACTTGAGCTTGACGTCCACGTACTTCGCCTTGGTCGAGCTTGTTTCGCTCTGCACTTGCACGATAGCCGCTTGGTTGTCCATCAGCATGGCCATAGGCAACTTGGTGGCGATATCCAGCTCACCCAGTAGTTCCTTCAGCCCGAGTAGCTCCTGAGCACCCACTGTCGCAGCGACGTACTCCGCCTCAGTCGTCGATAGTGCCACGGAACTCGCACTGCCATGACACCGTCATTCCGTTTACTTGGATGATTGCCGCGCTCACAGACTTGCGGTCGCTCTTGTCGGCTGCAAAGTCGGCGTCCGTATACGAGCGCAATCGTAGTGGTAGCCTTTAGCATTGTCGTCGCCAGACATATCCATCTTGTGCGATCGGGTGCCCCTCAGGTACCTGGCGATGCGCTTAGCCAGCTTCCAATCCGCCATCGTTGGTGCATGAGTCCGTCGCGTGCACAGTGTACAGCAAACATAATGTCAGAGCGCGTGCATCTCGCAATCCACAGCAAACTCCCCACCAGTGACTGGAAATTTGTCATCGTCGGTCCTGCTGACGCGGTCTCCTTTGCCGCGTGCGGAAGTAGTTCTGCCAAATCTGACTCTGCCGCGTCTTCTCCTCCGATCGGCGATCGCACCGAATTCGCTTTGTCCAATCCAAACTTGGTGAGCATCTCGACGATTGCAGCCTCTTGGTCAAACCTGTAACCACTGAGCTCGTCGTACTGCACGCGCATACCAAGAAAATTGCTGGCAGCACCGAGATCCTTGAGCTCCAGGACGGACATCTCAGCGAAGAACTGGGAAACCCTGCTCTTGTCCGTGCCAATAAACTGTAAGTCATCCACGTACGTTCCGACGACCGTCATTCCGCCGCTGTCAGCCTTGAAGTACAGGCACGCGTCCGTAATGCACTGGATGAACCCAAGCTTGGCCAGTTCGCGATGAAGGTGTCCATGCCAAAGGCATCCTGCTTGTTTCAGATCGTAAAGGCTCTGACCAAGAAGTAGGCCAACTTCATCCACGCTCTCAGCTCCGAGCGTCCTCAGCTCTTCCTCCGTGATAACGAGTCCGTCGGGGACGAACAGCAAAATCTCGATACCCTCCTCCGTTTTCGCCTTTACATACGCGTTTGGAACATCGCCGTGTCTGGCAGGCACCTTCCATATGATCGCAATGACGAAGATGAACTTGACACCAGTCATAGTAATCACAGCCGCAAACACGAAAAAGAAGTTAACGCCGAACTTTTGCTCGTTGCCACAGGCGACTAGTCGAGCCTTGTACTGCTCGATCAAACCCGTCCCTGTTCGTTTCTTCTTGTACACCCACTTAGTATGCAAGCGAATGCTACCAGGCTCGAGCTTGGCCAGCTTCCACGTGTTATTCGCCTGTAGAGCTTTAAGTTCTTCCTTTTCAGCTGCCTCCCAAAGCGCGCTCTCGGCGCACTTCCGCGCCTGCCTGTAGTTCTTTGGTTCCGGGTCATCAGCGTGGGAATTGACATCCTCAACTTCGGATATGGTCAAAGCCACAGGTTCAGTGTTCAGCCTCGACTCTTCAGCCTTCACGTCTCCATCAGCTTCAGCACGGCGGCGCGACTTGCGGCATGAGCGACGAGATCGTGGTGTGGAACGTGGTGCCGGTGGCGTCGTTGTCGTGGGAGATTGAGCAGTCGGTGTCTTCACATCGGATTTCTCCTCCAACGCGCGGATGTTCTGCACATGCCTCGTGACGACCATCTTGTTCACCGAATGCAGGTACACCTTGTACCCCTTGGTCGATTCGTCCTTGCCGACGACGACGCCCTCACACGCCCTCTTCTTCATGGCGCGCTTTCCAGGGTCACGAATCACAGAGCACTTTGATCCAAACATGACAATGTCGCGAAGGCTTGGTGCTTCGCCAGTCAGCACTTCGAGTGGCGACTTCCGATCCGCGTTAGCGCGTGACGAGCTCCGGTTCAGCACGTACGTCGCGTACTCAGCCGCGTCACCCCAGAAGTTCAGCGGCAATCCTGCACCGAACACCATGCAACGAGCCATGTTGAGAGCCGTGCGATGCATCCGATCCGCCTTGCCGTTTGCAGCTTGATTCCCGACTTCTGACACCTGACGAGCCACTCCGTTTTCTTTGCAGAAGAGATCCACGTTTCGGTACTCACCTCCACCGTCCGTGCGGAGAACATGCACACGAACGTTGAACCGTTTTTCGAACTCGACAATAAAGTCCTCGAACTTCTTTGCAGCCAGATTCTTCTTCTTTGCCATAAACACCTTTGCAGTAGTTAGACTTGTGGTCCACGAAGTTAATCATGTAGCAATTACCTTGGCGGTCAAGTGGCGTCATGGGACCCTTCAGGTCACTGCAGATGACTCCTCCGACTTTGTCGATCGGTGCATATTCCCCGGTGTCCTTAGTCGGTTGATTCGCTCGAGTCTGTTTACCCTCAGCACAAACCATGCAGGGCTTACGGTCACGATTCGATATCGTGATGCCGGATGCGGGGTCATTTGCCATACGCTCAATGGTGTCCAATGCCAAGTGAGCGAAACGTGCATGAAAGCCCATCAACGTGTCCGTGGCGAACCCGGCGAGGCTGTGTCCGTACTCGTGTCCACCACGTTCATGATCAGCTGCTCCATCTTAGCATTGTTCGTAGCTACCGATTCAAGTCTAGCCACAAGCACGTTGTGCTTTACGTCGACATAGAATACCACTTCGTTGTTTTTCATCAGCGCCAACTTTCCGTTGCACTTGATGAGAGAGCATCCCTTCGCTATCAGCCGTCCGTATGAGATCAGGTTCTGCGCGAGTTTCGGGACGTAGTAGACCTCACTGAGCTCCACCTCAGCCGCGACTCCGTCGAATGGAGCTCTCAAAATCACCGATCCTTTCTTGGCTACGTCCATCGTTCGACCATCCGGTAACATGCAGGTGTCCTCACCAGAGCACTGTACTACATTAGCCAGTAGCGCAGGATCATTGACAAGATGTCGACTGGCACCCCTGTCCAGAATTCAGCTCGTAGCGTCCAGGGACTTGAAGTCGTTACCGGCGGCAAGTGCGAACTTTATTGGCTGGTCATTGTTGCTTCCAGCGGAACGATCTGGGCAGTTCTTCTTCAGGTGTCCAACCTTCTTGCACTTGTGACATCGCCGCGTTTCCTCTTGGGACTCAGCCACTGCGTTCACGACTCCATTACCAAGATGCTTTGGCGCTCGATCTTCATCGGTCATCATCTGCGCCCAAACGACCAGTTCGTTTGCGTGTTGGAGAGGATCCGACCGCGTTAAGTCACACTTGGTCATCAAGGGGTGCCTCAAGTCCGGATCCGCGTACTTGACGATGTTCTCCAGCACTAGCGTTGGTGACGCGTTCGTTGCCATCATGAGAGCATTCATGTACAAGAAGTGCTCATTCCACGATCGCGACGCGTCCTTCTTCACGCCAAAGAGCTTCATTTCTTGTTGCGTCGAGAGCGCCCACTGGAACGACAAGTGCATCTGATCCATCACAAACCAGAGCGTCGGCTGCGTGGCCCACATGCGCATGATGTGCTGCTGGAAGAAGAGCTCAGCTTTACCACGTAGATGCTGGCCAAACTTGTTCACCTTGTAGCGCTCAGACCAGGCGTAGCCACACGACTGCTCCGCCATCTCGATCTGCTCAATGAACAGCAGCGCCCACTGCTCGAAGCCGCTCCCAAGTCCCTTGTAGACCTCGATGCCGTCGAAGTTTCGCATGAAGAACTTCGCATCCTTGGCAGGCGGTACTCTCTCGTTGAGATGCAGCGGCGAAGGTCGATGTGCTTGGTACTGCGCAGCTGGTTGTTGCTGCTGTGGCGCCTGTTGAGCTGCTTCTTGGGCCTGGAACGGTGTGCCTCCTGCTTGTTGCTCAGCACCAAGACCACCATACACCCCAGGTGTCTGCGCACCCACGCCGAAGTTCGACGCGCCGAGCTCATGCAGCTGCATGCGCTGCATGCCCAAGCTGCCTCCGTGCTGCAGTGCCTGACGTACACGCTCTGGCCCAGCCCAGCCCCCGCACTGGGTGGCGTGACAGCCGCACGCTGCTGGTGCGTATTCAGCGACCGCTCTAAGCTGTCCACTTTGGCCGTGAGCTTAGTGATGAGAGCCGCGAGCGCTCCAGCGTCCGGCGTGACCTTCTCTTCGTGACGCTCTTCACCCCTTTCGTGGGCGGCGGGGGAGGCGGGGGAGGCGGGGACTGCCTCCGTAGCAGCGTCTGCGTCTGAGTTGTTGACCATTGGGCTCAAAACCTGTTGGTTTGGCACTTGCTCGGTAGAAGGTAGAAGTGAAAGTGAGAAATATATTCAAAGAAGCTGTAGCTGGATTCTACATGCATCTTACCCCTCTAGTGGAGTGTGCTCTGCGTCAGTCCGTCAGTCCGTCCGAGGGTAGGGTTCTAAAATGTAACGCTAATGCGGGCGTTCTACTGGCTGCCGAGCGCAGCGAATGTGGCCCCGATTGGCCTAAAAGCTGCCGAGCGCAGCGAGGCGGCCCAAATCGGCACCTTCTGCAACCCTGCGGGCCTTTGGGCCCGCCTGAGCCAAATCTGCCAACCTACCGTGCGAGTAGTGAAGCGAGCCCGTGGCGAGCGGAACGGAGGCAAAATACAAGGAACGACCTTCATTCTTTCCCGCCGCGTAGCGGCGGCACTCGGCTAGTCTTAAACATCTACTGCAGCAACCTGTCTGTCCGTCACACTAAATTGTCGTGCCTGTCACGCTTTTCCGGACAAATCATTGGATAAAATAATTTAAATATTCCTACTGGCAGCGAAGGTGGCCCCGATTGGCCTAAAAGCTGCCTCGCTGCGCTCGGCAGCCCAAATCGGCCCTTCTGCAACCCTGCGGGCCTTTGGGCCAAATCTGCCAACCTACCGTGCGAGTAGTCTACACAATAACCTGAAAAGACACGCGATCTGATTAGTCCCAATAGTGAAACCAAGGCGAAATGTCGTACCTTCGACATTGTCGATCTGGCTTCCGGGTTGGCTGGCTCTTACATCAATGACCAACACCCGCTTCAGCCCTATAATAGCTAAGTGAATGACTCCAGCAATACGGAAGCGCAATACTTTCGATAACATCCAGAGCACCCCAGGCAACGCACGGCATTAGTCGAATACTCTGTGACGTGATTTCCACTGGCTGCGGCGCTCACTCTTCAATCTTCTCAACAAGCCACAAGTCAGTTGCTGCGCCACCAGCGTCGCCCGCGAATGGCCAAGAAGCTGTGTTTCGCTGCCGGTTTCCCCGATGGTATATCCCGCTGTAAGCAAGGCTCCCGTTCCCAAAAATGCTTTTCTTGGAGCACCATCCAGTGGGGAAATGTTAGCCCTGGGAGCACGTTGCGCGGTCAAGCGACAGATGCCAGAACCAAGTATCCATTAACCTTAGACTTTCATGGGATTTCCGGAAAATAAGGGGTAAAATTCATTAACAAAACATTCATTCTTTAGTCGAGTCGCTTGTGACGTAGCCTACGTCGCTGCTGGCGGGGGGAATGATAGCACCACCTTCTTACCGTTTAGTGTGTCGCGCAGCAGAGTGTTGGCGGCGCGGTGCACGTCCATCTTGCCACCTTTAACTCGGAAGCCGCGGAGCTGCGCGTAGGACTCGCACAATGTGAAGGGGCACCACTCGTCATCTTCCTCCAGAGGCTTGAGCTTGTAGACCTCATGCAGATGCGGCACGCAGTTCTCGGCGATGAATCGCACGGCACTAAATGGCTCACGTGTCTGGGCAATCGGGTAGCTGCCGAACAAGATCTGTAGCAGCACCGGCACGTTGAAGCGCGGGAATACGACACCAGGGCAGTCGCACACGAGCACGCGCGAGAAGACGTCGTCGCTGCGCTTCAGCATTTCTACGCGCTCAAAGTAGTGCGTTTGCAGGTGCTTGGTATGTCCAGGAGTGGCTGATACACTCACGAGCTTGCGGTCAAAGAGGCTGTTAAGTAGGGAGCTCTTGCCGACATTCGGCTCTCCGACAAATCCGATTGTAAGTGTGTCCTTGCGTCTGTCTTCTGCGGTGGAGTCATTATTGAGGTTTTGGTATTCGATAGCACTACTAACTTCCCCAACAGTTCGCATCAGGGTAGCATTGCTGTCGTCTACCTTGTCGCGACTGTAGGCTAGAACTGGAATATCTTGTCCATACCGTGCCTGTAAGTAAGTCGACCACTCCTGGACGCGATTTTTCGCCACCAAGTCGGTTTTTGTCAGCACTAGCATCATGCGTTTCCGCGGGAACTTCGTTCGGATATGCGTCATTAATTGGTCGCTAATGTGCAATAGCGGGCAGCGAGCGTCAGCGAGATGCACCAGCACAGAGGAGCGCTCCACTACGCGCCACAGCTGCCGCCAGACCTCCAGGTTCCGCTCGTACAAATTGAGCTGCGCGCCGTCCTCACGATTTAATGCCTCTTGGTCGAGATAATCCACCCACTCCTTGAAAGCCCGATCGTCTACTTCGTTCAGCTCCCCCGGCGTCATGTCCCGAGACCATTCGGGTTTTGACAATATGCGCGGCTGATTAACTGGACTTTGGATGTCATATGCGTATATTGAGTGCGAATTTCCACGATCCTCTGCATACACGAGCTCTCGCGTCGCGTCCTTCTTCCTTGCCTCGACAGCGGCCTGGGATTCTCTCTGGAAAATCGTGCGTAGGTCCCCATTGCCAAAAGAAACCTGCACCAAACAACGGCACGCTTAAGCACCAGCAATGCATCTGGTGGAAATGAAGTGTCGAGCCTACCGTTTGTGGTGCATGCGGCAATGATAACTCCGTCGCGCAAGTAGTTTCATCATCCACGTCGTGATGCACGTCTCGCTTCTTGGCTCGCTTGTCGCGAAGCTTTTATTGCAGTCAAAGCAAGACAAAGCTATAGAAGTACGAACAACACCTAGAGGACCGACATATAGTGCATCCGTACCTGCTGCTTCTTGGCCTTCCCGCTAAAGGGCTTCTTCCTCGGCGGCATCGTTATACAGGTACAGTGTACTTATGTACTTCCTCCGTCCGAAAAAATAAGCAGGATGGGCGGGCAAAATTAATTTTAAGAACAGAAACCCTTTAAACGAGCAGCTGATTGGTCTTAATTGCTGTTTAGATTACGGCAATTGTTTTGGTCGACGTTTGAAGCAAATCGGCCACCTGGTCGCAAAGTTATCGCTATGCAAAGTTCGTGGTGAAGATGTGAAATTTGAAAATCTTTCGCCAGGATGTCAATTTTACACGAAATGTCATAGAAACCTGTAGAGATGTAGCGCGTGAGATTCTCTGTTGAGCGGTGCCGTGTAGAGTGCCTAAATATTTCTACGGTCTGGTTTGCAGCGGCCGGCAACAACAGTATGGGAGTACTTAAGTGGAATACGACAGTACTATCAAATGACTTGAATTTGTAAGCATGCCGCTTTTATTTTCGGACACGGTTTAAATAGATGCCCCGCTTATATTTTCGGACAGAGGAAGTATTACTAGTATATTTGTAAATTTTGTATGTGACGCACACTACATTCTCATCCCTTGGCATGGCTACACTTTCTTGAGTGGCTACAGCTTCTTGCGGGGTGTAGCACTCGCGTTTGCGTTAATGGCGGGCGTAAAGGTACACTCACGCAGCTCGCGCTCTTGTCGCATGCGCTGCAGCCGTGCGTTGCGCTTGCGCACGTAGTCCGGATCGTACAGACGACTGGATACATTCACGACGTCTGTCTTGGCGGATGTCATCGACGCCTGCGAACCCGAGCCGATCGAGTCTCGCGACGAGAATGAATCACGTCTGTTGATTCGCGGAGTAAACGAGCAATCAAGACTCTCGCGACGGTCGCGCATGCTTTTGAACTTCTCCTCGCGGTTCTTGTAAAAATCTGGCTGATATAGCCGAGAGAAAACGGCACCGCCGTCCGTGCGAATGCTTGTGCGCGACTTTTGCGAGCCACATACAGAGGCGGTAAAGTTCTGCGCCTTGGGCGTTGGAAGCAGCGAAATGTTCTCTCGTGTCAGAGCTGCCACACGTGTGGGCCGCGGCACTGTACGGGAGACAGCAGGCGTCAAGTTTTCGCGTCGTTTTGGGGGTGGTGTCTTCAGTCCCGAGCTATCAAACTCACCGCGAGCCATCGCACCTACACTTTTGTAAGGCGACATGTTGCCCACATTGGTAGCGATCTTTCGTCCAGAGTAGATGCCAGTCTTGAAGGTGTCAGATCCGCCGCTGACCGTGCGGATTTTTTGTTTGTAGCGGGGTGGTGTACGCTCAGCCGAATAGGAGTCGCGAACCGCGTAGTCGTCCGTGAAAATGCTGGGGTCATCATGTCCGATGTCACGCACCACCTGCTGCAGGCGAGCCACTTCCTGCATGAGATCGTAGACCGTCGGGGGCTCGTTTCCCTCCTCTTCGTCGTCTGCGTCCGTCATAATAAGTTTGTGGCGCACCGGAGCAGGCGGGGGCGATCTGCCAGCGTTGTGTCTGAATTACCGGTTACCTACAATGTGCTTGGATACATTTTCGTTGGTGTGTCAAACATCGTTTGCACCATCACTCCTGGGCCAAAGAGAAAAATTCAAAATGTATGCCCCAGGCATTTTTTTACATGTAGTTACCGGTAGTCTGACGACTATATTTTGTGTATCCCGCTGTTTGATTGGACAGAAAAAAGTTCGGCCCAATTCTGACCTATCCCTTTGATATAAGTTCTACGGTACTACAGACTTTTGTCCGCTTCCTCTCCCCACAGTGTGAAAAGTAACAGACGCGTCAACGGAGCTGTCGGGCTACTTGCTGGCTTCGCACCCCTCAACCACCAGTCAGCGACGCAACCTCCTATCCTGCTTGTGTGGCACGTCTGCGTCCTTCGTAGTGAGCAAACAGAGCAAGAGATCCACCGAACCAAGCAACGCCTACAGGTGCAATAGCAACATGGCCACCCGCACACAGGACCCGCCGACGACGGGGGGCGAGACGCCCACGCCTTCTTCGCGCCAACTGACACCCAAGAGTGACAGCAAAAGCATCACGCCGATGCGTGAGCCCATAGAAAGCACCGTGGAACCTCCTCCGCCACCTGGTGCTACGGGTGCGCTGCGCTGCGTGCTATGCGGTCTGGAGGCCAGCTCGGCCATCCGCCTTGTGCGCTGCAAGAACTGCGGTAGCCACTTCCACGCCCACTGTGCCAACCTGCCGCAGCCGCCCGAGGAGGGAAACCTTTTCTGCCGCCACTCGTGCTACCTCAATTCCAAGCAACAGCAGTCCAAGGCCCCCGTTTTCAGACACGGCGACTACCCCCGACTCGCCACGCAAATCCAGAGTGTGCTACAGGAGAAGTCCGACAGACTGCAAGTTCGACGACAACTTCCGCTACAAGAAGTAGCGGGTACCAGTGGGCGTGGCCGTGGCCGCGGACGTGGAAGAGGAAGGGGCCGTGGCCGAGGGAGAGGTCGAGGCAGAGGACGAGGAGCTGGAACGAAGCGTCCGTTGCAGGAGGACACTGACGATGAAGTCAGCCACCGCCATCCTCGCCTCTCATCAATCGATCGGGAGCGTGAAGAAGGGACTCCGAGAGCCAACGATGCGGACCCGTTCACTCCACGAAATACCACTGGTTTGTCTTACCCCACTGACCAGCGACCGGATGCTATGGCAGCGCATGGAAGTAACAGTAACAGCAACACGCCGCTTCACGAAGATGACGAAAGGAGTCTGCAGCCGCCGCCACGCACCGCGTCTCCCGCTTCTCGCCGGCCACTACGAGGATTCGACACGGAGCAGGACAGTCACTTCCGGAATGCACCCCCACCCAATATGCCTTCGTCTTCTTCAATGCAGATGTCGCGTCAGCCCCGAGGCGAGTACTCGTCAATGCCAGCCCCCGACCAACCAGGCGCTGACGGTTCCCGACCTCGCCACGGATTCTCGTCCCCTCAGTATCCCATTGCAGGCCCAAGACAAAGACAGGAAGACCCACGATCGCTTCAAGTGGTGCAACCGTACTTTGATGACCGCTCTTCGGGGCAGATGCCGCCGACACAAGCGGGACCGAATCAAAGAATTCCACCAGGAATGCAACCACCACAGCAGCCAATGCACGACGAGCGAGCACCGCTTCAGCGTGACTTTGAGCCGCCATATCGTGGAGCACCAACTGGCCCGGCACTACCTCCAGCTCCTTATAACGATTCGCAGCGTAGTGATCTACCGTCAGGCCCACGCAAAGGCCCCCCACCAAACTTCAATGGCGCTCCCTCGAACAATTACGGTCCTCAAGGACAATTTCCAGGGCAGCCTCCGTCTCAACTCCCCATTCGTCGTCACACGCCGAACATTCCGTGGCGTAATCCATCAGCTTTCCCGGCGGAAATCTATGAGCGATTCAGCTGTCACTCCGACGATGCGAACCACGTATTCCGGATTGATCTTTCCCCAGTGTTCGCTGAGAAAGCCACCAAGTTGTATCAAAACGAGATTGATTTCTTTTTCCGGTGCTTCGAGTCGCCAGATGTGAGCTTGGTTGTCAAGGGCATGAGCAGTGAGCTGAACCAGTACATTTGGGCTTGGCCCTTCATTCTCGAGTGCTGCGGTAACGACACACATTTTGCGTTCGATCACTTCCAGTTCAAGCGAAATACCGAAACAGATATGCCAGAGCTGGCCTATGTGGGGGTGCTGCAATTATCTATGGCATCCTTTAACTCGTATCTGGAGAAGTATTTATCGAATGTACCCGGCAAGGATGTGGTTGTGTTGGAGGACCACGTCACAAAAAAGACGATTACTATTGTTGCATCCGAGAACATTATTGCGCTGAACAACTTGGTACTTGCCAAGTACTGCGCACAGGTATGTTCGTTGCTCCACATTTAGTACCGCGGACCTGACGGTCTCACTACTATTTTGCGTGTGTTCTTTTGCTTGTGCTCTTGTGACCCTTTCAGCTGTACAATGATCTCATCAAGGGATTTCAGTGGGACGTCTTTGCTGGTGGCATCCACTGCTTGCTGCAATATCTTCCACAGAGCAGCTGGCATGAGAAGTTTTCCAGTCCACGTCTCCATTTCAACTTTCCTGGCGCCCGAGGCTCTCTAGCTGACCCAGGCAATGGCACCGCAGATACTGCATACCAGGTTAGAATCGAGGACGCATGGTCGAAAGAACTTGGAGCTGGACACTGACGTATATTTGTGCGATTCATGCGCCGTGTAGGTGCTCGTGGGATCGTTGGAGCTAGTTATATTTGAGCGGTTCGAGCCGCAGTACAAGGCAGACTTCGACCTCATTCTACAGCGAGCCGGCTACGATGCTGAAAGGAAGACTATGCTATTAGATGCTCATCTTCGTGCCCTCAGGTAAACCCATTCGCAAAGATAATACGCCATATGGTGTCGTCTCCCGGAGTTTAACCTAACTGTAATCCATTGGCTTGTTTCCAGATCTGCGGGCTTTGCGTTCTCGACGGTGCTTTTGCAAGATGGAGAGTTTGTTCATGTCAACAAGGTGCGTTATTTAGGAGGAGTATGTGCTCTTAATACCCGTGCTACAATGATTCATTGTGTTGCTGGTATTGGGAACAATCTAGGGCCGTCAACATTTCTGGCGTGTCGTAGAGAAAGACAGCGTCAATGGCTCTATCAACGCTCCATGTGTATTCCTTTCATGGGAGTGGGTTTACCAGGGTGTTTCTCAACGCGGTATCTCCACGGAATGCTGGGTACGTCTGGTGTCGAGGTTTTCCGTTTTCTAATCACTGTGGTCTGCATCTAACTTACGTGTGCTCCCTTGCCTTTCTCACATGCAGTTCGCTATGAAAAACGCTAGTATGTGCCCTGACGGATGGGTATTTGACCCGCGTCGGGCGATTGTTGAAGCTGCTAAGGTGCGCAATGCGTTTGTATCATTACTGGGGTGGTTTTCATCTGACTGACACTAGTGATAATAAATTTAGTGTGGCGTAGCAATCGTGCGCACTGGTCAATTCTTACGCTCAGCGCTAGCATCGGGGCGTCCGCGGACGTCCCAAATGTTGTCGTTCACATCTGCTCCGGCGCCCATCGATCGAGGTGTAGTTGCACAGCGCCAAGCTCAGATGGTACTCTTTCTAGAGTCAATTCTACCGTGCCTTGACGCCATCGTCGAAGAGGCATACGAGTTGGGTCTATCAAGCACTGACGATAGTGACGAGTTCCGCAAGGTGTTTGACGATGAAAGCATGTGGCGTACGGTGGATGCTGATCTGCGTGACCCACCGGCAGACAATGCTGACAATTACTCGTGCGGAATTTGCGAGCGCGAAATCACCAATCTCTACAAGCAATGCCTTGGTTGTGCCGTGTACTCTCGTCGCTGCCGACCCAACATGGCGTTTCCGATCTTTCGTGTCTGCCTCCGCTGCCACTCTCAGCCGGAGCAGCACCACTTTAAGCCGCGCGCTATTGCCTCGTATTACGACAAGGTACTGAGCTCGGAGGGCCACACGGGAATCCTGCCGGCGACTCGCCGCTACCAGTCGGTACGAAGCTACTTTAAATGCCGCTGCGTGCCATCGAACCGCTGCGCCCACTGTGGTGGCTGCGAATCATGCAGCTGCCTGTGCCACACGCTGTTCCAGACTCGATTCCGTTTTACGGCTCCTGGTACGTTACGATGTCTTCAATCTTTCGGCGAGTAGGCGGGGGCGAGCTTTGTTGGTCTGATTGTTGATCGACGAGATAGCTTATCTTTAACCATGCCTGTGCTGCTACATTGGTTTTGCCTTGGTGGTGTTGACGAGTGCCTGCTTTATCAGACTAACGGTGTGATATTGTTGTGTGTGCCTGCGCAGCCAACCTAGAGAGGCTACGAGCGGACGTGGATGCCGTTGTCAAGTACCACCAGCAGCAACTGCAACAACAACAGCAGCAGCAACGTTAGCGTAGCTAGGCGCCTTTTTGTTCACTAGTTTGCGTTGACCGACAGGCATGCGTTTCGCTTCACTCGGCGCATTCTGCATCGATCTCGTGCATCGGTCGGTCCTAAGAAGAACCGCCTTCACTCAATCTTTACATCACGAGTTGACAAGTTGTGTGTGCCCTAGGATTGCTCGTTGACATGTGTAAGAGAAAATTTATACTGGGAATAGCGAGGTGTGATGTCCTGCAACGTTAGCCCTCGCAAACGAAGGGGCATAATGCCCCCTATCAGTGATAGTATCACGGTACTATCGCTACGGCTTAAATTTAACAATAAAAAAGCAAATGCTACGTTAAGAAAATTCAAAAGGGTCTATGTTGCAATCTGCCGGGTGATCGTTGTGTCACGGTTTCTTCACGCCATTTGAGACAATTTTTTAACCTAATATTTATATGCCCTAAATCCCTGCGAAACCGAAGTAAAGCCCCTATCTAGAGTGAGAAGGTCCAACAAGTGACGGCTCTTCACTACTATGGTATTCATCGTTTTCGTTTCTTGGTTTCATGAGTTTGAACAATCGAACACCTAACCATTCATAGAACAAACCGTGTGATCGACATCACTGGTAAGACGTTTCATGGCCCTGACTTGCGAAATCATTGATAAAAATATAT
This sequence comes from Phytophthora infestans T30-4, assembly GCF_000142945.1. Taxonomy (NCBI): domain Eukaryota; phylum Oomycota; class Peronosporomycetes; order Peronosporales; family Peronosporaceae; genus Phytophthora; species Phytophthora infestans. The sequence goes on from NW_003303753.1 coordinate 1,098,654, forward strand.
ACAATTACTACAGCATTTTCCATGACATTGTGGTTGTCGCTCGCATGCGTATTAGCTCGGCACAGCATTCATTTACACGTTTGCTGTGCTTATTTGCAATCTTCAAGTGTTCGCCACTGAGGTCATTGTATCCAGCTCAGCACTGCGCTTTTATAGGTTTTCGTTTTGCTCTCAGAAACTCATCGCGCTCACTGTTGCTACAGTGAAAGTACTCGATCGTTTGATCAAGGTGCACTTAAGCGTTTATGAGCTTCGTCCTGACTTCGGCTTTTATGCTTGCGGGCTAGCAAACCCATCAACACACCAACGACGTCTGCATACGGCGATCCAACAGCCTTTGTCATAGCTAACTATCATCACTTGCAACGCTTGGTACCAAATCGACTTATGAGAGCAAAGCGTGTAAATGACTTGAACCGATTATGGATGCTTACACATACAAAGAATGATGCTTATCAGAATGTATACACTACACAAATTGCTATGATAAGCTTTGGTAATCTCTTAAAAGAAAAGCTACCACAACCTCCGTATTCTGATACTCGTTCACGATGTAGCGAAACGTCTTGAACCATTCCCTCATATATTCTTTGGACTTCCCTTAGAACGTGCTCTTCAAGCATGGCGGGGCGGCGCAAGCGAAGCTTAGAGATTGCATCTGTAGATTCAAGCAAGCGCACGAGACCTAGGCGAGGTTCAGCGGCGTGTGGAGCAGAGGGTACCACTTGACTCGATAAGTCAATGTTCTTCCATCCATTTGAAAAGAGCTTCGCGAGGAAGGATGGACCTCAAAGCGATCCCCACGAAATGCGCTGGACTCGTTCTATCGCTACATTCGTCCAGGATCGGATTTAAAGGGCGAAGAGGGAAAGGATTTCTTCGCAGAGGAAGCATTGCTGAATTTTTATCTACGCAAAATTGCTTTATCGCCATCCACCCGTAAGTTCGTATGCACTGTATAATATATTAATTTGATGACTAATACTTAATTAAACTCTAGGTACAATCCACGCATGTCAAAAGTCGTACAATGAACGGCAAAGCAAAACGTTAGCCACAAATGCTGAAAATGCGGTATTCGGAGAATTTTCAGATGAATAAAAAGCGCTCGTAATGGAAATACGATGAGTAACGAGGGTGTAGCCACCACCAAACGGGTTGCAGACGCAGAGGAAATCAGTACTGTGATGGGAGATGGCAATAGCGATAATGAGCACCTCAGGTGTGGTTACATCGACCGACAACCAGTCAGAGCCCACAATGGAAGCGATTGATACAAGTCCAATATTAAGAAGTGCTACCGGGGATACTTCCGATTATGTCTCTAACGTAACCGGCAATACTTCGACGGATCAACGTAAGTGGCGGTTGCTTAGCTACAATCGTCTCCGCCGCCTCACTACATTTAATTATTTTACACTTTTTACCGCAGCAATTTCCCGCTCAGAAAGTCGCATGTCACCACTATCTGCTCTACCATCGCACAGACCAGCCGGAAGATCATCAGCTGCGTGTGTCCCCTCACTTAATGTGAGCACGTTGGTTGCGCTCTCTCTGTCTTAGGAGAGCTGGATAAAAGACAGGATTTACAAGAAAGTTAGCGCGGCTTATATAGTCGGGCGGGTATGTTGCACTGTGAAACCTAAAACAAAGCCAGTAAAGAGCCAAAAAGGAGCAGCTTAGACATAATAAAGCGACACCTTTTCTCTTTCAAACGCGGTGGATTGATTCTCAATGTCAATCTAATTCGGAGGACATCTCGCTCGGCCTAGTACAGAAACGACATGCTAGCTACAACCTTTTACTGGCGACTACAACTTCACTGCACTGGCAAGATCTCTGCGAGGCCACTTATGATGACCGGCTTGCGAGTACAGACAGCCTAGAGGAGCTACAAGAAGTTTCAGCTCACTACAGTCCCAGCCAAGTGACGCGAACGAGCTCGGCGGAGGTGGAGGCGATTAAAACCATGCGATTTGACCCAAAAGCCCACATGGCACAACCTCGTGATCTTTTTACATGCGGCGATGGAGCGACCGAAACTAAGCTTAAGGACGAGTACCGATACAATTTTGAGCATTCGGCTTCAGCGAGTTTTTTGCGCATCCCCCTCTATACTTCTGGAAACAAGCTGCTTTCGAGACCAATGCATACGTAAGCGCCAATGTGGTGAAGCGCTTGGAATTCTGGAGAATGAAAAACAGACGTGAAATTGGCCAATCAGATGCGAGGAATCGCCAACTGCAAGTACGCAGTGACAAGCCATCACTCTGGTGGACCATCATTCTGGGTCACCTGCATTCGGATCCGTACCGTCTCTCTTGACAGGCTCTAAATGATGCAATCATTTCGATAACACAGATTCAAATCGGCTTGAGATCGCCGTCATTTCGATACGCGATCTACGACCGATTTGTACTAATGTGTCGGGTAAGTACGATATGACCTTCAAGGGCCAGTTTGGCGATCATAGGTTACGAAAGGTAGTGGCTGCAAATGCTTTAAGTATTGAACAGAGTGACATCTGCCTAATCAGCAACAAGTGTCTTCAGTACCAGACTTAGAGACTATAGCGGGAAGTATATTAGCCCACACAGTAATCAAGTTATTTCTACCAAGTACGCACCGGAGTTAGCTGCTTGGACGGTCGACCGTCTTCGCTCTCGCTTTCAACGCCCCCGCTATAGGGTGCGGTCAAGTCTAAAACGGAATGGAACAAGACTGTAACGGGGAACATAGCCCTAAGTGTACCCCTAGTTACATGAAGTGTGACACGTCACACTTCAGAAGTATGATACGTCATACTTCGGGATATTTGGTACAAGGTACCAAGGTCGTCCGAGGCCAACCATTGGCTGATGACATTGTTTTTCTATAGGTGACTTATAATTTGTATATTTAGCTCAAGCTTAGCCTACCTCTCAATATACTCAGTTTACAATCTACCTTAAATTGGTCACACTTCGCTCCCTTTCGGTAAAAGGGGACCTGTGAACTACCGTTCACTAAGAGTTTGTATACTCTCGGAAGCCAACTTCCTCTAGCGCAAGGTGCTGTGTCACCCCGTCACACTTGGTAACACTCGTAGTCAATCTACGCCAACGCGGGTAGACTACCTGAACCTCTCTGAAGTTCGTTGCCATGGATAGGAACGACTTCTCCCATCTGAACGACTCACAGCTCGAGTCGGTTCGGAAGATAGCTGGCATCTTCGGGATGGAGGCCCTGCAGAGCCTGGTGGCGTCAACACCGGCCGAGCAGCTCGAGCGGGTCAATGCGCTTGACGCTTACGAGCAAGGGTTCAACGCGCATGTGCGGGAGAACCTGCAGGCTCCGGCGGCGAAAACAAATCCGCCACACCCGAAGCCAATACGGCTGAAGGTTAAGCCGTATGAAGGGAAGGAAGGTGAGAACCTTCACTTCAGGGTCCGAGAGGTAGAGCTCGCGATGGACGCGGCTCTGATCTCGACCGAGCAACTTCGTGTTGCTTTTGCACTCTTCAACCTAAGCGGTCGTGGTAAGAGTTTGGTGTACACGCGGGAGGCAACATCCCCTGGATGTTTTACCGACTCCCACCCACTTGGCGCCCCACCTTACGAGCAAAGGCGGTATCTAGTATAGACACCTCGGCACCACTATCTAAGAGTAGGATTGTTTTATCATTGTTGACCTTGCCTCCTACTTTGGCTTGTCTGAACAATTTTCCGGGGGCATGGTACTTCCAGTATCCACGGGACCCCCCTGTCAGCAGATCCATAGATCCAACATCTTTAGATCCACGGGATCCAGTGACCTGACAAACCTTAGGTGGATCTGCAGTGACCTCGCTATTGGTAGGCTCAAACCATTGGTCATGTTGTCGTTTCTCCCAATAACCGCGCGCTTCTCCCCTCTGTAGATCAAGGGTTGAAGAGACTTCGGATCTGGCAAATTCGTCCACAAAGTAGAGACGTAGCAAATGACACTTCATGTAGATCACGTGTATTATCGACTGAATCTAGGGGCCTGCTACCTGGATCTAGCGACGTCTTGTTCACAAATCCATAAATGCTATACCTAGAACGCTCGGCTCGTACCGGATTCAAACCCGGCGAGCGTCCTAGTTTAACATCTTCTCTGCCGCTTCTGGCAACATCCCTCTGTGCTTGGCTGGATCAAACCATTGGCGGATCTGGTTGTAGAACGCTTCCATCTGGCACTTGCCGGCGTCGTGGATCTCGCCGCAACTGCGACACACATAGGAACAATGATCCCCGGGATGACCCTTCTTGCCACACTTCTCACAAACCAGATGTTATCAACATCCAGCTTCTGTGTGCTTTCGGGATCCGCACTGCGAGCACCTGATTTGTCCTGTCCCGTCCATGAGACCTCGGGATCTGAACATCCCACGGTCTCTGGGTGAGACATCACCAGTGCGGGAGTTGTCTCCAGTCGTCGCCGTTCGATCGTTGGGAGCGGTGAGACAGACTCTGCGGTAATCCTCTGCATCGGAGTCCAAACCATCCTAATTCGATTCGGTTCCTGAGTCGGGTGCCATGACTTGGTGGACACGTCGAGCTGGGGTCGTGGGCGTCGGAACCTTTTGGCGATACTTGCCGGATCCGACAGCCGCCTTCTTCTGGCGGTGTTTCACGCGATCCACAGCTCGCAGTACTTCTTCAAGCTCATCGGCGTCTGGAAGACGTAGTAGGGTCAGCCTGCCGGCAGATCCACATCTCCCAACGTTTCGCTGAAATGATCCACGTGTTCCCGGAGTACCTTGGATCCCCCATCCTTGATCTTCAACTTGGCCCGTAGACCGGCCACATTTAGCCGATGAAGATATTCCAGCGGAGATTCGTCCGATCTGCGGCGAGCGTGGTAGTATTGTCGTGCCACCGACACCCCCAATCCACAGTATTGCGTTTGGAAACTGCGCCGCAAATCCAGCCACTTGTTCCTGGTGGATCTGCCCAGCTGTCGATACCAGTTTCTGGCTGGCCTCGCTAGCAGATCCACAAATATCACACACTTTCAGCGTCCGACGCCTGTTTCTCATGAGGGCCGACTTGACTTTGCTGATCCATGTTCGCGCTCGGTCTTCGTCTTGATCCTTGCCCGTGAACTCCTTCAGATCCAATATGGCTGAGATCCGTACTCTCTGGATCATAGACGATCCATCCGTCCCGGCTGCCGCTGTTGCTACCCCCGCTGGCGAGGGGGATGGGCCGTCCAAATCATCTAGATCGAACTCATCATAGGAGTTGTCTCCCTCCACTGACTCGATTTCCACGTCTCGAGCTCCATGTTTATGGAACACTTGCGTTTGCGGCTGGGGCGCTCTCATGCCTTGTTCGGCCAGGAAACGACTCATCGCAGCTTCGAAGTGTCGTTGCAAGGTGCCCGAGAAGGTGTCGGATGACACTTTAGCCGTCTGGTCCATTGGCGAGGCAGGATCCGTGGGCGATTACATCTGACGATAATCCCACTGGCTCCTTGCTGGATCTGGCTCGATCCTGGTTGGATGGTGTCAGATCGCGGGTATGGCGCCCTGGATTCCGAATCTTTACACTCGAGGGCGCCTCCTGTCCCCGGATCCTCGCCCGCGCTTCCAGCACGAACGCCCCAGAGGGGCCCAAGGTCATGCGTCGCGGCTCGGAAGACGTATCTGACCCATTCTCAGCCGCGGATTCGTAGTTAGAGGATGCAGCTTGGCTGATTCTCGGCGACGACACTGGATCCACAGTGTGCGACCTTTCTCCGGTGATGGACCTGACTCTGACGAAGAGGTCCCGCGTCGCTGATACTATGCGATCCAAGTCTAGCTCGAAGATATCCTTTGCATCGAACGCGCCAGATACGATGCCTGAATCCGTAAGCAGACGTAATAGATCCTTGACTACCACTAATTTGTTTGTCGTTTTCGTTGGTGCTCTCACCGGTTCCCTTGGATCTTCGATCTGTCGTGGATTCAGGATCCGCATGACAGGATCTTGATATAAAAAATCGCGTAGAGCTTGGTGGCGATATACGAACTAGAGATCCTTGTCGGACCAGTTTGACCTGGATCCAGCTTGGTCCTCTTCCGACTCTGGAGCTTGCATTTTCTTCCGCGTAGTCTTACTCGTATCGGTCTTCTTTCTCGCCTTTTCGACTAGCGGGCTTGGGTTTAGGTGCGGTGTTGGCTTAACCGGTGAATCTGCAAATGCATACCGTTTCGTCTTCACTTTTACTTGTCTTGTTAGCTGATCTTGACGCAAGTCAAGATCCGCAGGGGTCCCCGAGGGGACCTGGGAAGGATAGAGAGGTTTCTCTTCTAGATCCGGATCCGAATCCATCTCTCTTCCGTCGACAGAGCTCCTCACAGGACTCCATCGATCCGCGGATCTTGCTTCATTCAGCAGCGTCTTCGTTGATCCGACCTCCGACGACGCCTCTTCCCCTGGCTCAACCTTCACTTGAGCATCTTCTTAGGATTCACGGTGAGATCCCGAGTCACCAAACGATCCAGGCACGCGCACCATTGTGGTGTAGCGGGATCGGCAAAATCTGCGAGATTGCTGGATCCAACTTACCAACAGCGCCCAGACACCGACTAACGGAGGGGTCCCCCGATGATCCGTGATCTGCTGAACTTTCCTCACCTTGTGTACCCGTCGGTAGGGCGGGATCTTGCTCTCTCGGTAACTTCTGAAGAGCTCAAGTGGTGAAGCTTGAGTGTCTTGGCGAGACGTGGGGATGGGGTGGAGCAGTAGTGGTAAGATCTTCACTCTGCGTCCGTAGTTGTTTGTGGATCCTAAGCGAATATTCGAGCTTGGTGGATCCCGGGCCTAGATCTGGGATCTGGCCGTAGGGCTGCTTTGCGGGTGCGCTCCCTTACCTTTGTTTTCCTTTTCATCGTAATTGCCGCCTCCTGTGAAGGGAACTTGAGAGTTGAGAGCTTCTTAGGTATACCCGACCAAGTAGTAAATTCGGTTAACCCTTCGGATCTGCACGTGTAAAGGAAAGCTCACTAGGCTGTAGGATCTGGCCAATGTATTATCGAGCTATCACTACCAACACTAGATTCGCATTTCACGACCTCGTACGGCCAATGTAGTTCCGATTCTTGAGGGGAGGAAGGCACTTGCGTGATACTTGTGCAAATTGAAGTCAGATTCATAGTTAAGCCTATACCTGCCTGGATTCCTACCTTCTTTGTCTTTTACCTGCTAAATCCCTTACCAGGCTCGGCTGCATGTCCCTTTTCTCCTTGGTCCATCATCCCAGCTGTATTACCATCAGATCCACCGGATCCGTGGCGTAATCTTTGTGGTCGCCACATTATGAGTACACTATTCTGGATTCAGGTCACCTTGATCCACCTTACCACAAGTGTGCGCTCCTCATGAATCTGAACTCTCCAATCTTTCAACATTGTCTTACGACCGTCTGTGATCTTCATCGTTCCACGAAAGCTCGAAATCCGTCGCATCCACCATCCCGATATCGTGGATCCAGTTCACTCGATGTGGGATCCTCGCCCCCTTGGATCTAGACTTGGAAGAGTAGGATCTGAGACATATCGTGGTAGATCTTGCCTTCTCGCTTGTCGTTGATACCAGATCCACCTTCGGATGGCACCTACTTTCCTTCATCGGATCCCCACTCGATCCACCTGCACATGGTATATCTCATATCCCCTAGGTGTAATCGGGTGAGGATGGATCCGAGTCTCCACTTGGTGGATCCTGCCTTCCCACACGCTATCCAAGCCGGATCCATCGTCTACCCACATAGGATGCCGCTTCACCTTGGCCCCATTTCACTTGGAGCAGCGCGGATCCATGTCGGGCAATCCAGATCCTTCCTAACCGCTAGGTGCTGTCACTAATCTGGGATAGTGACCTCTTGTCAGACCCAGTCTCCTTTTTATGAGAAAGCACTTCATCACAGAAGCGAATTTGTCGCCATTCTGAAGGATGCGTGGTCTGTGTAGATCACGAAGGGCCGTGAGCCCAGAAGCTGAACCGGAAACTTCACAAGGGCATACTTCATTGCCAGGAGCTCCTTGTCGTGGTCAGGGTAGTCACGTTCGGCGGGTTTGAGCTGCCTGGACTGGAACGAGATGACTCGTTCGTGTCCAGCCGTGTCGGCCTGCAGCAATGCACATCCGATGGCGTAATCGGAGGCATCGCAGACGACGCTAAACGGCTTCGTCTCGTCCGGCAGGGCCAGGACAGGGGTCTCTTGGAGACTGGCCTTGATGCTGTCAAAAGCATCCTGGTGCTCCTGCTCCCAGCGCTTGTCGACGTCCTTCTGGAGGAAGCCCGACAAGGGCTTAGCGAAGCCCGCGTACCCGGCACTGTACTTGTGAAGGTAGTTGGCCAAGACCAACCACTTTCGAAGATCCTTCTGGAATCGGGGCGTTGGCCATGCTGCTATGGCCCTGACCTTGTCTGGGTCAGCCCGAACGCCCATGTTGCTTACGAAGTAACCGAGAACCTTAATCGCTGGTGACGCGAAGATGCACTTGTCGATGTTGGCGTGGAGCTTGTTCGCTCGCATCACGTCCAACACTCGACGGAGGTGCCCCAGATGCACCTCCATGGCCGTCTTGCCTCCCTCGACACGGCTATGGACGAAGATGTCGTCGTAGTACGTCTGTACGAAGGCGCGCAGAGGCCTGAACAATTGCGTCACCAGGTGGTTATATGCCGCCGGCGCGTTAGACAAGCCCTGCAGCATGACGAGCCACTCCCAAAGCATGCTGCTTGGAGTGCTCACCGCGGTGAGCGGGATGTCGCTCTCGCGCATCTGGATCTGGTAGTATCCGTTTACCAAATCCAGCCCACTGTACAGTACGCTTCCAGCCATGTTGTTCAACAACACATCCTTTCGTGGGATTGGTGTTTGGACAGGCACCGTCGCGGTATTCAGCTTGTTATAAGCGTGCACTAGACGCCACTTTCCGTTCGGCTTCCGAACGCAGAAAGTTGGAGTCGAGTGCGGGGACTTCGACTCCCGCACCATGCCTGCCTTCGCTTTTACAGCGAAGAAGGCATCGATGACCTCGCAGTGCTCTAGCGGAAGAGGCCATTGTCTCGTGACACCGTACTTTGTGCCAGGCACAAAAGTACGGTGGGAGTTGGGTCGGTGGGTGTTTGTTCACCACGTCCACATACTCCGTCACCAAAGGATACACTGGATCCTTGGGATTCTTAAGGATCTCGGAACCCAAGCGCGTCTGACGCTGCTTGTTCAGGTCTTCCATGACGCCCTCGTCCAAGACAGAGGAGGAGCTTAGCTCCTTCCGGGTGGTCTCAGGTCTTATGAGCACCATCTCGGCAACCTTCCCAGCCTTAAGGATGGCCAGGAAAGACTCGACCGTCATTTCCTCGAGGTTCAGTATATCTGCCACCTTTGGCAACGGCTCCAAGTGGACACCGGATGCCTTGACGGGTAAACCGGTCTCGCCATCAAAGATGTGACAACACGCTTCCACTGGCTGTGTCGGAGGAGCCCGGGATCTGAACGAGGTTCAGATCCGACTCTCGGCGGCGGCGGCGTCGTCGTCGACGGCGACCGATACGTGAAACGTTGTTACCCACATCCGGGGATGTCGGAGCGCCGACATCCGAGGCTCTCAAGGCCTCGTGTGGACTGTTTTACCCAAACAGGAAACGTGTCCGACGTCTTCCTCTTCAGTTAAGGTCTGGGCGACCGTGTGTGGTGCTCTGTTACCTACCTTGATCACGCTTTACCAGCGTTCGTGACAGCTGCAGCTGTCTGCGGAACTATGTTACCCGCTTGAGGACCTAAGTTACCGACTTGGCCAGCGCCTCTTCTGGGAGCCGCCGCCATCGAAGCGTCCTTAAAGTCGTCATATACGTCGACGACTCCCAAGCATCTGCTGGATGCTTCGGTACTCTGGCAACCCTTGCGGGCGCCCCGCGTCCTGACAGAGGTGGGAACATGACTCAACAATGCTCTGTCGGACTTCGCAGGGCGGCTGGCACCGATTTTTTTGCCTCGCCAGTCAATCCAGGGCTCGAGCTTCTCGTGCCAGGGAATGTCCAGGATCATATCGTAGATATCCATGTTGAGAACAGTGAACCGTTCGAGGCTGTCAAAGTCTTCAAACTTGACGGCCAGGTCCACTTGGAAGGAGTTGCAAGTGACAACCTTCTCGTCGGTCAGTCGCACTGACACCGTCCCGTCGCCCTTGCTTTCTCTCAAAGCATCGGACAACTTGTTGCTATTACGAGCAACCGTCTGGCGGCGTGCGAAATTCTTCGACGCCCCAGAATCGATCAAAAGACGATGGCGATACCAGGTCTAGAAATACTACCGGCAAGCCAGATCCCAAGTAAACGAACGGTTACGAAGTGCGATACAGGATCGAGCGGATCGACACAGCGAAGACGCCCGTCCACATCAATATCAAGTTGGATCGCAGGTGTGGCTGTAATGAGATGGAGTGAAAGAAGGATACGCCCGTAAACTGGCCCATCTCTGGCATGGACCGTTCCGAGTAAGTGAGAAGATAGGGGAACATGCCGTGAGGTTGGAAACGGCAGGTACCGAATATCGCTTGTTCCCCGTGGTACATGTATCCAAGCTGAAGCTGGTCAGGGAATATCCGGACCGGCCGCAAATCCGTCTTTCGGTGGATGAGTCCGACCGAGTGGATTTCGACGAAGTTCTCCTACCCGAAGGATAGCTGGAACGTGGATCTCGAAGCTGACGAGCTCGAAGATAAGAGAATCGCCGACATGAGGTCAGGGAAGCGAACCAGATATGGACGAATTTACCGCGAATTTCTGGTGTATTGGCGTGGATATGACGAACCCAGCTGGGTAGACGAGGCGGATCTGAACTGTGGAGCATTACACTATGATTTATTGCGGGATCGTACGAGTCGGAATCGATTTGGTGTGCTGCAGTCGCATGAAGAGGAGTAGAGGGAGGATCCATGGGTGTGAGCTGGTCATATCGATGGGAGAATGAAGAAGGACCCACAGGAAGGGTGTGAGCCAGGAGGAGGAGGATCACTGATGTGAGCTGGTCATATTAGAGAAAAAGAGAAGAAGAATCCACAGGAAGGGTGTGGATCAGGAGGAAGAGGTGAATGTTTTATGCATAAAGAGTGACGTTTTCACGTGCAAAGAGTTCCGGACCAAATGGAATTTTTATAAGTGCCCGGACCATACTGGTCTAAGTATGACTCGACCGTAAGAGGTGGATCCGGCTCGAATCAAGCGCAGATCCAGTTCGGATCCAGAAGTTGGTACAGATCTAGATACGCATTTGTTTTGGAGCGCAGGGTGGATCTAGCCCAGATCCAGGCGTACGTTGAAAGGGTGGATCTAGCCCAGATCGAGATGTGCGCCGAAGATCTGGCATAGCCGCTCAATCAAACAAGCGAATGTTAGGGAAGACACAATCAAGTAACGAAACGTGGATTAGGAGAACTTATGCAAACAGACTAAATCCACCCAGTTTCCAGCCACTCATTTCTACTAGGAGACGCATCCGCGAAGACTGGAGCTGGGGGCGCAGCATGAGGCGTGGTGTGAATCAGGTGGTCTTGGCCCGAACGGTAAAGAACTTGCCCGCCAGACGCTGGATCCGGTGTCCGGGATGGGGGCTGGGGTCTCCCCGAAATCGGTTTCGCCAAGGCTCAGCCTCGTCGATCTCTCGCAGAGCCTCGAATAAGCTCGTGGACTCCGGGCGTGTGAAGGTTAGGATTTTTCAAGTTAGCTTGACTGGATACGGATCCCGGGAACCACGTCATCTTATCCACAAGTCTGGGAAGGTGCAAGAAGAACGAATCCAACAAGATATCCACGTCACACCAGCCGTCTTGAATTGTCAGCACAAGGATCACGAGAACGTTCTTCCAGGCTCGGCCGGCGTGACTGCGTCTGTTGTCGCGTTGCTTGTTTCAGCTCAACAGCCATGTTGAATCCCGCAGTTGGGCACAAGAAACGGGGAACCGATGGGAACCTTCCCATATGTAGTGGGTCGTGGTTTAAAAGCCCAACCGAGCCCATGCAATGCAGTCGAGTTGCGGCAGCAAGGTTGACCATCATCATGTGGTTGCAGTCAGCCATGTAAATGTGGCTCAGCGAGATATGGAGTTGAAGCTAAGCGTCTTTTGTTAAGTCAAAGACGCTTATCAGAACTGTCTGCTGTTATCTACAACTGTTCGTCTACTCAAGCTGGTGCATGTTGAAGCGAGTTGAGCACCATCACTAGGAGTTGAGCACCATCACTAGGACGCTAGTGATGGCAATGTGGGGAGCAAGTCGAAGTACATGTTTTAGTTTTCTCAGTTTCATTTTTGACAGCTAGTCGACAAGCTCAATACACTCGGCGACAAGACTTTACAGGAAGTGCCAGCTTCCTTCGAGTGTCTTTGAACTTTCTTTTGAGCGCGACCTACTACAAAGAATTCTTTAGCAGTGAAAGCCAAAGATGACAAGAGCAACACGCAGCAACCCGATGCTTCCGGCAACAGCAACGACCGATTCTAGTGGAAGTTCAGCTGTACCAGTGGCGTTATTTATGCCACTTGCTGCACCCCAGCTGAAGAGTACTTCGCACGCCTCCCTGGTGCAATGGCGAAAGCTTCGACGTGAATACGAAGCTGAGGTGGCGATGCGATGCAACAACGACGCTGATAAGATGGCAGAAGTGCTTGTGAGCGTGAAAAAGTCGTTTGACAACCGACTTCTTGCTGTCTGGTGTGAATTTGACTGGGACGTCAGCGTTGATACTATCAGTGATGAGTTCATACTGACCAAGATTGACGAGATTATCTCGTCCGTCAAGAACAACTCGGTTCCTGACGTCGCTGTTTTGTTCAAGGAAAATGTCACGATCAACATGACTGAGAGTGACGTCAAAGAACGCATCATGCAATTCTTTGCGCGAAGCAGAGAGTTTGTAGAAGAGCAAGGGTGGCAAGAATTTTTCACTGGGAACGAAGGCATTCGGCTAAAATGTAAACTACTGATGGAGTCATTGCAACCGCGCTGCCTGCGTGACGGGGTGACAACCACAGTTAAGTACCAAGCCAGGACAGCCAAAAATAGTGAGAAAGAGCTGTTTAAGCTCATACTTGCCAAAGTCCTTGAGCAGGACCGCGATTTTCAGCGGTGCAAGCGATCGCGGACAAATGATCACAACGATCGCAAGAGGAAGGACGCTACAAACGACGATGACTCGTCTCAACCTCGATTAAAACACCGAAAAGTGGAGAGATCCGACGGTAAACGGCCCGCGAAAACTGTCATTAGTAAGCAGAGCATCAAGAAGCAGAAGGGCTCCAAGCCTCCGACAGGTGGTTGCCTTAAGTGCAAAGGGGACCACTGGCTTACGCGTTGTCCGACTGCTACCGATGATGAAAAAAAAGACCTTTTACGCAAGATGCACGAGCGACGCGACAGCAATAAGGGCACGAAGAGCCTCAATGCTGACGCGTGAAGGTTGAAGCGCATCAAGGACTGTCTCTTGGAGCAAGAGAAAACTATCATATTGGAAGAGAGATTGTCCATGCCCTATTGCGCAGATACTGGGGCCGAGAAAAGCATCATCAGTGCTCGCAACCTGATGAAGCTTAAGAAGTTGGGTGGACTTGTGAAAACCACCTTGTTGGATCGACCTATAGTATACGAGACAGTGGGTAAGCACACGATTCAGGCAAAGGAGTCTGTGCTGTTACAGATCATGATGCACACCGCGGCTGGGCCTGTGAGGCCAGTTAAACCGTACGAAGTACTAGTGATCGAAGAAGACGAAGATGAATTTATCGTGGGTGAAGATATTCTCGGTGATTTGGGTATCAGCATTGATAGACAACTAGAACAGTTGGCAAAGCAGACCTCGACGGACGATGGCGACCCGATAGAGTACAACGAGGATTTCTGCAGTGGAACTTCACCTGATAACGCGATTCGGCAAGCAGTTGAGGGGATGATCGCCAACGCATTGGAAAACGGATTTCCTGCAGAGAAGGAGGACCGGCTACGCACTATTGTGTTCATGTACGACATCTGGAGGCTACATCTTGGACCGGATCCACCGGCTAAGGTTGAGCCTTTAGAGATCCGTCTAAGGAAGAATGCGAAACCTTTTCGATGCAAGCCAAGAGCATACCCCCCGCACATCAGGAAGTTCTTGAAGAAGTTCGATGATGAGCTAGTCCGGCTCGGGTGGGTGTTTGAGAACGCTTCTAGTCGGTGGGCGTGCCCAGCTCTACCCACTAAGAAGCCAGGCAAGGATGAATTTCGGCAGACAAGTGATTATCGACCGGTGGACGCTGAGACGGAACCCATTGCAGGTGTCATGCCGATCTTGCACGTGATCACAGAGCACGTCAAAGGCATGAGTTTCTTTGGACTTTTCGACTTCATCAAGGGGTTCTGGCAGCTACCGCTGGCCAAGGCCAGCCAAGAAATTCTCAGCTACATGACGGATGCCAAAGTGTATACACCAACGCGTGTACCACAGGGATGCAGCGATGCCGCGTTACACTTTCAAATGACGATGGAACGTTGTTTTGCTAAATTGCTCCACAAGCATCTTCTGATATGGATTGACGATCTGCTCTTATATGCAGAGGACGTGGACACATACTTGGAAAAGTTGAGTGAGCTTTTCTCGCTGATGGACGAGTTTAGCCTCAAACTGAGCGCCTCAAAATCGTCTCTGTTCGAGCGATCTGTGAAGTGGTGTGGTAAACTTATTGACGGAGATGGCGTGTGCCATGATCCGGAACGAGTTGTTGCACTACGCGAAATGCCGCTACCTTCCAATGCAGGAGAATTACAGCGGTTTCTTTGCGCATGTAATTGGATGCAAGACAGCTCGGTGAGCTATGCTGGTCATGTTCAATCGCTACAGAAACGGCTCGATGCGACACTGGGAGCTTGAAAACGGACCAAACGCGCTGCAGCAAAGCTACCGGTGACCTTCACAGACGAAGAGCGAGCCGCATTTGATAATGTCAAGGACTGTTTAGCTACTGCAGCTACATTGGCACACCCGAGTTCAGAGGGCGTGCTATCAGTATTCACAGACGCTTTAGACGTAGCATGGAGTGTCATTGTGACGGATGTTGAGACGTGGGAAGAGGGCAAACCGATTGCAGATCAGAATCACCGACTGCTACACTGTCTAAGTGGCACGTTCACAGGCTCACAAGAGAATTGGAGTGTAATCGAGAAGGAGGCTTTCGCGATAGTGGCAGCGTGCGACAAATTACCCCACCTCCTATTGCGACCTACGGGCTTTCGATTACACTGTGATCACCGCAATTTAATCCACGTGTTCGCCGCGCACGACACTGTGAAGAAGCATGTACGTGGGAAGTTGCTTCGATGGGCAATGAGACTTGGAGAATTCCGGTATGAGATACATCACATCGCCGGTGAAGACAATGTTTGGGCAGACATGGTATCACGTTGGGCACGTACGCCAACATGTACCAGTTTACGCAGAGTCACAACACGCAGTCAGCGCCAGCATGACCAACTGCTACTACGGCCACTTGACCAAGAAGGTTTTGTGTGGCCGACACTAGATGCTATCGTGAATGCTCAACGCAAGGTTGGATCCAAGGACATGCCAGACGGCCTAGAGGAAGGTGATGACGGGGTCCAACGCAAAGACAACCGGTTGTGGATCCCAACAGAGGCTATTGAACTACTCCAACGCTTGTGTATTATTGCACATTGTGGTCCCCAAGGCCATCGCGGTAGGGACGCGATGTTGGCCCACTTGGGACGCGTCTTTCACGTGTCCCAGTTACGCCAATGCGTAGACCGATTTCTGGTGCGCTGCCTACTCTGCCATCATGTTAAGGGGGGGGGGGAAGATAGTGCTAAGACCCTGGAGCGAGACTTACCGGACCAATGAGCGAAACCAAGCGCTTCACTGGGATTTCCTATACCTTGGTGAATCATTTGGTGACTTGAAGTATGTATTGGTGCTGAAGGATGATGCGAGTCACTACTGCGAATTGGTTAAGTGTGATCTACCTACCAGTACCGTTGCGGCTGATGCTATTATGGAGTGGCACAGTCGTTTTGGCATTCCGAAAGATTGGATCAGTGACCAAGGATCTCACTTCAAGAATGAAGTGATTGAGGATATCTGTGCTAGACTCAAGTGCAAACAAATCTTCTCGCCAACATACAGCCCATGGATCAATGGGTCTGTCGAGCGTGTCAACCGAGATATTTTGCAAGTATTAAGGGTCTGATACTAGACTACAAGATCAACCATCTTGATTGGCCCAGGCTGATCCCGGTCGTGCAGGCCAGCCTCAGCCATACTGCAGTGCCGTCACTGGCCAACAAAACGCCGAGCGAGTTGTTCACCGGCCTGGAGGCCCTTTCGCCTTTGCAAGCGGTGTTCCTCGGGCCTGAAGTGGCTCCAAGTGTACAGCCAACTCGCACTTCTGCTAACAGTGAAGAAAGCTTGGCCCGATTGCGAACTAGTGTGAAAGACATGCACAGAGCAGTTACAGACGCCCGCCTCAAGCAGACACTGCTTAACAAGAAAAAGGAACGTGGCGACACCATCGTCAACTTCAACGTAGGCGATTATGTACTGCGATCACGTGTCAATGAGAAGAGACAGATAAAGCTGCTCGTCACATGGATCGGACCCTACTCGGTTATCACAGCGGAACCACACAACGTGTTCAAGGTCAAGCACCTTGTTACTGGTGAAGAACTTGATGTACATGCTTCGCGGCTAAAGTTCTTCGCTGACAAGGACCTCGAAGTGACTGAGGAACTCCTGGAGCACGTGGCTGCCCAGGGCATTATGCTTCGCGTGCGCGAGCTAATGCAACATCGTTGGAATGACCAAAGTCGTTCTTACGAAATCCTTGTCGGGTGGCAAGGTTTAAAAGCAATTGAGGACTCGTGGGAGCCTCTTACATCCCTAAACAAAGACGTGAGTGCGTTAGTGAAAGGATATGTTGCTTCGGCCAAAGACGCTAAGCTTGAGAACCATTTTAAAACCCTAGAAGCGTAGGCAAAACGGTATTGGCGTGTATGTGTGTATACCCTTGGTATAATGACTATATAGTCACTAAATTAAGGTTTTACCTTGATGCTGTGATTCTTTTGGTCAATATCTTGAGTAATATGCATGGTCAAGTCAACTTCAACGGCAACGTGTTGAAGTTGCACTGGTTATGTCATATATTTATACTGACGTGATCATAAGCCTAACGTCATCGAGTGGTGGTACACGAAATATATTTCGTACAAGTTGCAATTTTACCGTGTGGTCGGATTGGTCTTGGAAAGGGACTGTAGTGGGTCGTGGTTTAAAAGCCCAACCGAGCCCATGCAATGCAGTCGAGTTGCGGCAGCAAGGTTGACCATCATCATGTGGTTGCAGTCAGCCATGTAAATGTGGCTCAGCGAGATATGGAGTTGAAGCTGAGCGTCTTTTGCTAAGTCAAAGACGCTTATCAGAACTGCCTGCTGTTATCTACAACTGTTCGTCTACTCAAGCTGGTGCATGTTGAAGTACGAGTTGAGCACCATCACTAGGACGCTAGTGATGGCAATGTGGGGAGCAAGTCGAAGTACATGTTTTAGTTTTCTCAGCTTCATTTTTGACAACTAGTCGACAAGCTCAATACATTCGGCGACAAGACTTTACAGGAAGTGCCAGCTTCCTTCGAGTGTCTTTGAGCTTTCTTCTGAGCGCGACCTACTACACCATATTGCAATCCGGTGTTTGGAAGCGAAATCTCGGAAGGCACCAACGAACTGCCCGAGGCGTCCACCGACGTCACTTCGAAAGGTAACGGGATCCACCCGAGTAGCCGTCAAAATGTCCCATGGTGCAGCATTGTGCAACCCTTCCACGTGGGGTATGGTGGCTAGCAAATCCACATACCCGGTGTCCTCCTCTTCGCGAGGGAATATCCACTCTGTACAAAACGCAGCTCAGGGAACAGGACGGTGCTTTTCATGGTAGCGATGGCGACCCGGTTCAACTTCTTCGCGAACCGATGCTCGATAGCGTCTGCGGTGAAGGCCACAGGCGCAAGCCGACCAGGGATGAAGGTAGCATCCGGGACCGAACGGAGCCACGGGGAAACATGCCGGGTAAGGAAGAGTTAGGAGGAGCGGTGACCAAGGCAGATCCAGTGGATCCACCACCGTGGGATGACCCCCCTCTATCATCGCTGCCCGATCAATCATCACTGTCGACCGGGATTGCGGATCCCGCAGTGCCGTCTCCATATCCGAGCGCGCCAGCAGCTTGCTTGGTCGTCGTCGAGTGAGCTATCCGACGAGCTTCGGATCTGGACTGCGACAAAGCCCGCCGCATGTCTTCCTCCAAAGCATCGTCGGCGTTTCGGGACCCCTCGGAAATCTCAGGACCCTCGTCATCATCGTCGTCATCATCGTCGGGGCTGAACGAATAGTGGCCCGCGGAGAGGGTACGCTTCGAAGACGAACGGATAGGAGGTTCCGAGCCGTCGGACCAATTGGATTATTCGCCTTCGTCGTCTTCCGAGCTACCGAGTCCACATCCGGTAGGAATGGTACGTTTGGCCTTAGCCTTACCGAACCCAGTTCCCACCGGTTGAGGTCCGGTAGAGGCTGGTCGGGGAACGTTAGGCACCGCCGCGGAGGTCCAGCAGTGGATCCCGGCTGAGCCGAACCGGACCTGGCCGTGGATGCGGCTTGCCCTGTCGTAGAAGGAGTAATTACCTTGGATCCAGTCGACGAAACCGCCTGGGACGACGTCGTGATAGCGGATCCAGCCTCGGAGCCAGATCCAGTCTTTGACGCCAGCAGAAGTCGCAGATAATGTGAGCGAGAGGCTGCGCGGTGGTCCCATCCTTGGATCTCCATGGCTTGATCGTGAACCTGAGCTTGCAAAGTCCTGAGTCGGGTGGCGCAAGAAGACGTGGATAACGACTTGTACGCCTGCTGAGCCGCCGCCTCTGCGCGTTGAGCTTGATCCTGAGCATCTCGAGCCGTCTGAAGTTCTGCTGTCAGGGTCGGAAAGAACTTGAGCCAAAATCCGCAAATGCATCGGCGACGTAGGAGAACTGGCCAGAGGAGCGGTGGATGGGCCATTGCCAGGCGATTTGCTCGTACGTTCTGCGGGAGTCATATGTCACGTGAAGGAGGAAGCTGTTGGAGAAGCAGTAACGTTGGGAGTGTACGTCGTGAACGCTGTTGTGCAGCGCCGATCACGTACAGGAGGCGATTGTGGTGAAGTGCTTTCTCAGAAATAGGTGACTGGGTCTGACAAGAGGTCACTATCCCAGATTAGTGACAGCACCTAGCGGTTAGGAAGGATCTGGATTGCCCGACATGGATCCGCGCTGCTCCAAGTGAAATGGGGCCAAGGTGAAGCGGCATCCTATGTGGGTAGACGATGGATCCGGCTTGGATAGCGTGTGGGAAGGCAGGATCCACCAAGTGGAGACTCGGATCCATCCTCACCCGATTACACCTAGGGGATATGAGATATACCATGTGCAGGTGGATCGAGTGGGGATCCGATGAAGGAAAGTAGGTGCCATCCGAAGGTGGATCTGGTATCAACGACAAGCGAGAAGGCAAGATCTACCACGATATGTCTCAGATCCTACTCTTCCAAGTCTAGATCCAAGGGGGCGAGGATCCCACATCGAGTGAACTGGATCCACGATATCGGGATGGTGGATGCGACGGATTTCGAGCTTTCGTGGAACGATGAAGATCACAGACGGTCGTAAGACAATGTTGAAAGATTGGAGAGTTCAGATTCATGAGGAGCGCACACTTGTGGTAAGGTGGATCAAGGTGACCTGAATCCAGAATAGTGTACTCATAATGTGGCGACCACAAAGATTACGCCACGGATCCGGTGGATCTGATGGTAATACAGCTAATATGATGGACCAAGGAGAAAAGGGACATGCAGCCGAGCCTGGTAAGGGATTTAGCAGGTAAAAGACAAAGAAGGTAGGAATCCAGGCAGGTATAGGCTTAACTATGAATCTGACTTCAATTTGCACAAGTATCACGCAAGTGCCTTCCTCCCCTCAAGAATCGGAACTACATTGGCCGTACGAGCTCGGTGAAGGTCGTGAAATGCGAATCTAGTGTTGGTAGTGATAGCTTGATAATACATTGGCCAGATCCTACAGCCTAGTGAGCTTTCCTTTACACGTGCAGATCCGAAGGGTTAACCGGATTTACTACTTGGTCGGGTATACCTAAGAAGCTCTCAACTCTCAAGTTCCCTTCACAGGAGGCGGCAATTACGATGAAAAGGAAAACAAAGGCAAGGGAGCGCACCCGCAAAGCAGCCCTGCGGCCAGATCCTAGATCTAGGCCCGGGATCCACCAAGCTCGAATATTCGCTTAGGATCCACAAACAACTACGGACGCAGAGTGAAGATCTTACCACTACTGCTCCACCCCATCCCCACGTCCTGCCAAGACACTCAAGCTTCACCACTTGAACTCTTCAGAAGTTACCGAGAGAGCAAGATCCCGCCCTATCGACGGGTACACAAGGTGAGGAAAGTTCAGCAGATCACGAATCATCGGGGGACCCCCTCCGTTAGTCGGTGCCTGGGCGCTGTTGGAAAGTTGGATCCAACAATCTCGCAGATGTTTTGCTGATCCCGCTACGCCACACCTCATCTCTCCCAACGGATGGCGAGGTGGCTGCCTTTCTTCGCGGAGTGCGACTTCCGCGCCGAGTTCAAGCCGGGCAAGCTCAACGTGCTTGCGGACGCCCTCTCTCGGCGTCCATACTACGAGTTGGCCTACATCACACGGGTGCCAACGGATGTATATGATCGGATACGCTTGGCATATGGGGACGATGAGGCTGTCGCGCCTATCGTCAAGCTCCTCACGGCAGGAACGAGCGCGAAGTCCGACTGGCTTTCGTCACGACAGCGCTCCCGGCTCCACCGATGTGAGCTGAAGGACGGCCTCCTCTATTACCGGGTGGAGTCCAATGAACCTCCACGGGTGGTCGTGCCCAACGACGAGGATCTGAAGTTCGATATCCTCGCGGAGGCGCACGACGCGCCCTCCAGCGGCCACTTGGGCCGCAAGAAGACTTCCTGTCGGTCTCTCAGGCCTTCTGGTGGACCCACATGTACAAGTGGGTCGCCCGATACGTGAATACATGTGAAACATGTCAGCGGGTCAAACCCGCAGGGCACGCTTCGGCTCCACTACAGAGCCTGCCCGTACCGGCAGACTGTTGGAAGTCGATGAGTCTTGACTTCATCTTTGGGCTTCCCACCGACGGTCACGGCAACACCGGAATTTTGGAGCTCGTGTGTCGGCTGAGCAAGATGGTACATCTCGCCCCAGTGCCCGTTACCGCCACAGGCGAACCAACCGCGAGGTTGTTCGTCGATGGCGTGCTCCGCTATCACGGTCAACCAGAGACGATTGTCTCGGACCGAGACCCGCGGTTCACGGCTGCGTTTTGGAAAAACGCTGTTTCCTTTACTGGGAACTCGTCTGCAGATGTCCACTGTGGACCATCCACAGACAGACGGCAAGACCGAGCGTGTTAATCGAGTGCTCGAGGACACTCTGCGCAGTGTGTGCGTGGAAGCACCATGTACGCGGTCGACGCAGCTTCCGGTTGTTGAGTTTGCGCTCAGCAATACGGTGCGCGCGACCACGGGGCTCACGTCGTTCTACTTGAACGGCTTTCGTCACCCCAGAGTGGCTCTCACTCTTCGAGGAGCCACTGACGCCTCTATTCTAAGTGGGGGAGAGGCTCGGAAAGCTAGGTCTCAGATGTTAGACCAGTCACTGCGGAAATAAGTGGAATCCTTTGTGGATACCAAGCTGAGCGTTATCAGCAGGGTCCGCGATGCCATGGCAGCGGCCCAGGACAGACAAAAGGAGTACTCTGACAAACATGGAAGGGGAAACTAAGTGTATTTAGAGTGGGGGACCTAGTTCTATTAGATACAAGGAACCTACCTCTAGACACTGTCAGCTCTGTCGGCAGCATTAAGCTGAAGCACCGCTTCATCGGACCATTTGCAATCCGGCCACACATGGTGCGTCGTACACCATCGACCTGCCTAAGTCAGTGACGACGCACCCGGCGTTCTACGTTGGACGTCTTAAGCGGTACTTTGACCGCAGGGGGTTGTTGACTCGCAGACCCACCTTGGCTCAGGCCCTTGAAGCGAGAGCCGACCACAGACGCCGACGAAGGCGTCGGAGAAGGCACCCAAGCCTCGGTCTGAACGGCAAAGCTGCGGTCAAGACCGTACGCCGGAGGGGCTCCGTACGAACGGACCCCGGAGCCATACGCCGAGTACGCCGGGTACGCACCGTACGCGGACGACTGAAGGTGCGCCGAATGCGGCTCCGGACGTGGCAGCAGAGCCTCGATACGTCGGAACATGCGGAAAGCCTCGTACAGATCGGACGAAGAGGCCCGTCGGTCCACCCGCAGATGCAAGCTCACGATCTCACGCTTCCACAGGTCCAGGCAGCCCGCAAGACGAGCGAGCACGCCCTGATTCCCGGCCTGGCGGCAGCATCACCGCCGGTCCCAAGACCAAGTGCAATCTCAAGCACGAGGACGCGTTGACGAAGGCGGTCAACCTCAGGCGCCCAGCCTACCTATAAATGTACTCAGTTTACAATCTACCTTAAATTGGTCACTCCGCTCCCTTTCGGTAAATGGGGACCTGTGAACTGTCGTTCACTGATAGTTTGTATACTCTCGGAAGCCAACTTCCTCTAGCGCAAGGTGCTGTGTGATCCCGTCACAAAGACCCCGTAAAGGGATAACAACACCCTAAGCCGATCAAGGTCGACAAACTACCTGACACGTAGCCTGAGAGTTTCCGCGCTGTACCCCCTTCGCCAGTCGGCTGTCTGGGGCACGGTGTGTACGACTACATCGCATGATTTAGAGAGAACCACACCACCACACCAATCAGACATTTCCATTGGCGAGCCGTTTAAGTACAACCGCTGATGACCTTTTTGGGAATATTGCTCTACATGGAAGTTACACTAAAGGGAGATTATGCGAATTACTGGGGTCACCAGGCAGAAGAAGACATTTTTGGAAGTACTAGCATTGACTTGGAGCATGTGATGCCGCTCAAGCGGTTTAAGCCTCTTCGGCAATCATTTTCATTTCGAAGTGGCGTCTCAGTGGAGGACACTATACGAGACCCTGCTGCCCGCTTTCGCACATTGCTAATGGTTATGAAAGTTACTGGCGGGGTGTGTTGGGCTTGGTCGTAATGCTGCTCTGGATGAAGTGGGCGTTGCCTGTAGAAGTCGATTCAGACGCCACCTTATCGTTTACAACCCACGTAAGCCCGGTAAAAAGGTACCACTTCAAGTGGTACATGATGTGCTGCGCAACGTCATGAGTCGCTGTACATTTCAGACTACACTAAGAAAGTATACTCGAAGATCGTTTGCAAGGCGTGGTAAATGTCCCCGAGTCGGAAGATCTTCGCGAAGAATTGTCGCATGGAGCTGCAATCCTCCAGATCGTTCTTAAAGTTGTTCGACCAATCTACGAGTCTAAACGGATTGTAAATACTAACAGTTACTACACGTCAGTACAACACCTGCAAGCTTTAAAGCTGAAAGGGCTAATTGGTCGTGATACAGCACGGGGGTCACGCAAGCACTTTCCCGAGCACATTATGCTAGAAAAGGGTGATTGTACAATAGGGGAGTACCGACAAGGGGTTTCGATTGACAATCAGATGCTTGAGGCTTCATGGTGCGACGGAAGCATTGTTAGCATTATCTCTAATGCGGATACGTCCGAGTCAATCACCGTCCAACGTCGCGTGTCGAACGGGAATCAACAATTCTAGGCACCGGATTGTATGAAGAGCTCTAGCACCCACATGCAGGGTGTTGACCGGTTAGACCAGCTAGTACACTGGAGGAGATTCTGCGTGCTCGGCAGCGTGCGAAAGAATGTCGAGGGCGAGCGCTGTTTGGATCGAACAAGTACCGGAAGAAAGCATCAAGCCCTAACACCACGAATCCAGCTCCAGTACGCAAGGTACACGCAGTGTGTGCAGTCCAGTCTAACAGCGACCGTGAGTCAGGCTTCAGCGGGGCAGCGTCGGACGGCGATCTACGTCGGATCTATTTGGCGGCAGTCGGAGGAGAAGCTCAGACGCAAGTGCCTGCAGCACCATAGTCCGATCGAGCTACCCCGAGTCAAACGCCACGAGAACTTGATCGAGGCCAAAGACATCAACATGGTAGGACTCAATTCCAGCTTTGTTCCCACTGTGGATCGCACCGTCATGACAATCTACACTGCTGAAGCGACTGACCTGCCAACGCTGCGGCAAAATGAGCCACCGTCCGACATTGCCTCTTCGTGTGTCGTGGCTGTGGTGAGATCCACGACGTCGTCAAGTGCCAGATGTAGGTGTTCTACAACTTGATCCACCAGTGGTACAACACGTCGAAGCATGGAGACATGCTACCAAAAAGCGCAGAAAAGATGTTATACTAGGACGGGTCAAGTATTCTAAGCTCTGCATCTATGCATACGTCAAAGACACCCTGACATTAGTGAGCGGAAGAGCCTGATCGACAATACACGTGATATTCGTGAGAAGAATACCGCTGTTTTTACAAGACGTCGAAAGCCTGATGCGTCCGCGAGAGTTGACGTGATCATGCCCTTCGAACTACTGTGTGAAGAGATGCGTGTATACTGGAAGGAGCACGCACCAAGCACAAGCCAAAGCCCTCAAGGAAAAATAACAATGAAAAAGCGAGCCTACCCTAGGATTCCGGCGCCAAGGTGTTCATCTTGAAAGCCGCCTTTGCTCGTAAGGTTGGGAGCTATGTGGACGAACGCTGACAACAAGAGTACGTTTATATTGGAAATGGTGCGTAAGTAACAAGCGGACATACCAAGGTCAAGGCTACGCTAGCTGGATCATTGGTGTACTTCTGTGATGCTTGGGTTAGAAGAATATGTTGGGCAGGATGCCATCCTTGGCATGGATTTCTTCGCTTGGCATGTATTTCAAAGTGCCTGCAGAAATCCGGCTGGATCTAGCCGACGGAACTCTGTGTCTACCAGATGATGATCGCGTTCAGCTGTCGGACCATCGGCCACAATACAGAGACTCTGGACGATGAACATCCGAGCTAAGTCAGATCGGCAACTTAGTATCCCGCAGGCGGAAGAGAAACCGCCAGAGGGACCGGAGGTTGCAGCACTAGATCGTAGCGTTAAAGACGAGCAGGTGTGTACTCGTGAAGGAGGCGGTCTTTTCGCCGAAGATCTTCAGAATCAAATGGCTATTCTGCCGGAAGTGACTACGACGACGCAAGCAGTACAACCGGAGGATATTCGGATCGGAGGTGCTGGGGAGAGTGCATCGGAAGATATCGAACGACTGAAGCAGATCATTTGGCGTAGCCAACACCTGCTGATCGGCAAAGGCAACGCGTTGCCGCCAGCTGGGCGAGGTGTCTACTGCGATATTGACGTTGGGGGCGCCAAACTAGTGGCCCAACGAGTTCGCAAGGGCGCCCCCAGTTCCGCGAAAACGCTCGAATCTGATCTAAGGTTTGCTGACCGCGAAGATTATCCGAGTGTCCACCTCGCCATGGGGTTCACCGATTGTGGAGATAATAAAGAAGAATGGTGTTGATATCAGACTCTGCATCGACTATCACATTGTAAATGGCTTGACACGTCTCATGGTATACCCCATCCACATGATCAACGCTCTACTCGAGGACCTGGACCAGGTGCTCGGGTACTGCTCGCGGGACATGGCTGGCGGGCTCTGGGCTGTCCAAAAGATCGAACGTGCTCGGACGATATCCGGTTTCATCACGCCGTTTGGATTGTTTGAATGACTGCGTATGCGCTTTGGGCTAAAACCAACGCTCCTCAGATCTACCAGCGACTGTTAGATAGCGCGCTGAACGGATACCTTCGGATCACCAAGGGGGACGGACAGACGAGACTGACGGACGTCTTCCAGGAGGGCGAATCGGACGTGGATTCGGGATTGCCGGTGATGGGTCGCATGTCGCAGATGTAGATCAAAAGGACTGGGACGAGTACGCGGACCGTTTGGCACTCGCTGAGAGACGCCGTTCTACGTGTTCCATGGAGGGGACGCAAAGCTGGAAGCGACACTTCCGTTCGGCAGCACACGGCACCAGGACTCGGAGCCGCGTCGATGGCGCTATAAACGTCAGCGACAGTACCAGTAGGCCCGAGAACAGGTCAACGAAGCTATGCGCAAAGCGATCACGCCAAGGGCTGATCACCACAACGAGAGTGTGCTACCCCATGACATCAAAACCGGTGACCAGGTGTGGCTATATCTAGATCGTGTCGAAGAAGGTTACAGTAAGAAGTTAGCGCTAATGTGGCACGGCCCCTTCAGAGTCGCGGAGATAATCGATCGACATGCGGCAAGGATATAAACTGCCGGCACTGAGTACCGACTGTTCCCGATCATACATGTGACGAAGGTGAAGCTGGTCAAGATGCATCCAGACCGACCGACCACCTCGCCGACTATGTGATAAGACAGCCCGCGTAGACTTCGACGGGAGCCTGCTACCGGAGGACAGCTGGGAGCGCGATCTAGACGAAGACGAGTTCGAGGTCGTTCGGAGCGCTGATGTGCGAGCAGGACGTCGGCCACGCTACGGTTGCGCCTTACATGAGTATCTGGTATACTGGAAGGGCTATGCTGAACCCTCATGAATCGACGAAGCGGACCTAAACGGTGGAGCACTGCTGAGCGATTTCGAACGTGGACGGACTGGTCGCAACCGTTTCGAGGTGATGCAGTCACACGAGGCGTAAGCGGTGGAACATCTGCGGTGGTCTGGCCATTGTGGAGAAGCGAGAGGAAGAAGGACTTGCAGGATGACTGCAAATTTCAAGGAGGACGTGGTGCGTAAGAGACGTCCTTGAAGAGCTGTCGTATCTCTTGGCCAGGGTGGGTTACGCTTAACCATTCTCATCGTACATCGCAGGCCCTGCTGCAGCATCCGGGCTTGATGCCGTCGACGCTATGAGATGCGGAATCGCGATTGAGGGGTTTCCAGTACGTGGCGTCGCCCAGAAATTGTAGGGATCGATCGATTGTAGCGGTGATGGGTACTAACATCTCCTGTTCTTTTTCATGCAGAATACCCCGTCTCGCTGGTCGATCTAATAGTCTCAAGTTTATGCTGCGAGGGAACGCTTCCAGTCGATCCAAGACCAAGTGCAAACATGCCAGCAGAACGCAGTTCTGCTTAGTTGTATAGATGCTTTCTGTGATCAATCGATCGCTGTAGCTCCACGTACTGACGCTTTCGCGTCTATGGGATACGCTTGTATCGCTAGCCAATCCGTAAGGTCCAAACGCCAAGCGGTGCTATCAATCTGCACGTGACGCAAGCGATCACACCCGGTCATGCGGCGTTGTCCTACGTGACGTCCCCAGTGCGTTCATGGGCCGTCTGATCGGATCGATCGATTTTCTTTCGGTATCCTCCGGTCCATGACACGAAGATCAGCGTTGGTCGCCCCGCTGCTTATGACAGCTCCACTCGTATCACGATCCACTCCAGACTCGCAACACAAAATATCGTCGCCACTGTTCGAGGCTTCTGGTCTTTGACAAGAAGATTATGCTTCCACCCGGCACTGGGCAGTAAACACTCCGACGACTTCCCAGATGCGCGGATGCTCAATACCTTGAGTAGGTACTGTTGGCCATCAATAGAATCTGTAGTTCTTCCGATTTAACTTTCAGTCTCCACTTCTGTCGCTCGCCTTCGTTTTGTTGGGTCCGTCTTGAGTTCAGAGTAAGAGGCGGATACCCCTCGCTCAGGTTTAGCTCCGTCCGGACTGGAACAAGCAGCTGGTACTTCTCTATCCAAACACGCGGTGCTACTTTCTAATACACACTATCGCTTTTGCATTTCAACAGCACAAGAAACCACACTACTAAGGATATTGCATTGCTGTTGTCCATCCAAACAGAGTGGACTTGCATAAGGAAAAGCACAACGAGCAAATGTACACGCAACAGCTATTGTAAATCATGCCATTCAGTAGCATTGAACGATTAAATCGATTTTTTTACAAACTGGGAGACTCAAAGCCTAAATTGAAGCGGTCAGTGACATTTCCAAAGTAAATTTAAACTTAACCTGAAAGTTCTTTTAAAATAACATTCCAAAGGAGATGAAACGCAGAAATTGGTATGAACAGATTTTATCCTAGCGATATAAATTTTTCCTGTAAAGCTATTGTAAGCATTTTGGCACAGCCCAGTCTTTTCATGACGACTTATTGACTTGTGCGCAACGAGTTATCGATGAACGACTAACATATTTAACAGGATTGACAAGTTAGAGAACGAGTTGATATCATTCAGAACGAATGGCACTTAGCGTGTGTGCCATTCGTTCTGACAAATCGTCAGCACTTTTGTTTCAGTTCTGGAAATTGCTGACCCCCCCCCCCCCCGGACAATGACGAAGTCGAGCGACCCCGTCGGCGTGCAGTCACCTTGGTGCAGGTTTCGACATCGAAGTAGAAGTCGTGGCTAACGTTCTGGGTGTATCAAAACGGTCTATACAGCGATGGTATGGATGGTTCGTGAGTCGGGGAGCTGTCGAGGGTACTGGAAAAAGCAAAATAAGTCAAGATGGTCGCACAACGTTTGTGCTTTCGTCGGTGAGTATGCTGAAACCCATCCATGCTTCTATATCGATGAATTGCGCAGCGCTCTCAAGGAACGCTTCCCGACACTACGCAATACGTCGGAGGCAGCGATCTGCCATGCTCTCCGGTTTGATCTCCATCTTACGCGCAAGATTCTGAGCAAAAGAGCCCGGGAGGCAGCCCCAGCTGAGATCGCCGTGTACTATAACAAGTTACTACCGTTGTATTCCGGTCCGGAGCAGCTCATATTCATTGATGAGACTGCTAAAGCCGGTCGAGATTGCATGCGTCGTCATGCATGGTCACCAAGAGGTATGCCAGCTGTGGTAGACCTTCCGTTTGCCCGAGGAGAACGCGTTTCGGTACTCGCAGCTATGGACACTACTGTTTTTTTTTCATGGAAGATGACAAGAGAAACATTTTTACGAAAGGAATTTCACCAAGCTTTCCGTGATCATATTGCGCCTCTTTTAAATCCGTGGCCGTTGCCTCGAAGCATTGTAATTCTTGACAATGCTAAGATACATATGTATCGCGAGTTAGAAGAACTAGTGCACTCCACTGGTGCTCTGCTTTTCTTCCTTCCAACTTATTGCCCACAGTTGAGCCCTATTGAAATTTCATTTTCCTTGCTAAAGAGATGGATAAATAACAGCACCAATATGGCTTTTCGGGTTAATCCAGAAGCAGTAATGAATGTGGCACTTCGGGAGTGCACTAGGGCAAATGAGTCCGTGGGGAAAAACTTATACCGTAAGTGTGGATACGCCGCAGGTTTAGTTGAAAATGTATTCATCGAAAGAGCGGATATAAACTAGCTAAATGACAATCTGTTCACGGGAATGTTCTCGTTTTTTCTCTTTTTCTAAACGTCTTGCCCCACGTCTACCTCAACATTAGCATCTCGGCCATCATCGCTCTCTGCGTGGTCGAGATCATGTGGCTCTGCAGTAGGCGGTACCACACGCTCTCGATACGGAGGGCAAAGGTCGTACCCAGGTAGACCAAGCGCTCGGCGTACCTCCTGAATGTCCAGGTCAATTGGGATCAGTACGCCATTCAGGCTTACGTGTATGCAACGCGTGAAACGCGTTGCAACACTAGTAGTAATTTTATGTTGGTGTCGCTGCGCTTGTGCGTCAATATATCGAAGTTGTCGAAATGTCTCGTTGTCTGGGCGAAGTACAGGTGCGTCGTCAGGCTGTCGCGCTTGAACAGTTGCCCAATAGTCTAGTGATGCAGGCCCCAGTGGCGATCCGTTTGTAGTTTGAAAGTGCTCTAAAATGCTCCGTGTATAGCGGGCCATCCTGGCCGCTGTAGCTCGGTGAATTGGATTAGTTTGTTTTTACTCTAGTTGCGTACAAAACCAAATAGCAACGGTGGTCTTGACGCTTTGGATTCGACCAAATAGACGAAAAGAACTGGTAGAATGATCCTTCTTCTTCTGGGGCGCGTTTGTAGTCACGCTGACGAGCGTTCACCGTTGCTTTAACGTAGAGCCCGCTTTCAGCATCCCATGTGATGCCAGACTCGTAAGAAACAAGTCGCTTGATTCGTTCGCGAAGCACAGCGTACCCCTCAGCAACTGAAAACGAAGCCTTCGAACGAAGAGTGGGTTATCTGGCAGTCTGTCTGTGGCTCCCCAATCTTGATAGCTACCTTAGCATCGCATGTCTGGAGCTGCGAAGGCAGCGTTGTGGTCATTTTGGGCTGGACTGGGCTGAGATAAAGACTAAATGGCCTTTGGAAAGCGAGATGTTCGTTTTCTTCTAACGACTTCCAAAAAAAGTCAAAACGATTAGATCGACGAATAGAGGGTGCAAAAGTTATGAAGCGTACAATACATATTATCACATCAAAACTAAAATAAAAAGCTTTTAAAAGTATATGAGCGATAATTTTCTATAAACCAGAAATCGGAATGACAATGCTATGCACAGTTGGCATATCTCCGACGTGATATACTACTACAGTATAACAGCATGCTGTGACTTTGATAATATCGGAGTCGCAGCAATGCTATAGGAAACACTTTCATTTTTAAACTAAACAATGTAGCGACATTTAATTTATTTATAATAACGACAGGATCGGGATCATTGGTCCTTACTTCTATTTTACTCAATCTATCACACGCTTCTTCTCTTCAATACTCAAACGTCTCTACAAGAATATTCCCCAACTATTTAAACGTGCATGCCTTCACGCTGTCCTCCTCCGTCCTAACTTTTTTATAGACCCCTTACTCCAACAAACTAAACTTAAATCTTCGCCGGACCAAAAATATAATCGTGCAGGATATTAATACCTTCGCTCATACAAATATCGGTACGCACGGGTATGAGTAGCGATTTTGTTGTTTTTGGGGTCCGGCGAGGATTTACTCAGCTACCGGTGGAGATGTGGTTCTGGGTCCGGCTCATTGCGGATAGGGAAATTGTTTGTCTGGTTCTCGCTGCTTTTCACTAGGTAGGCCGTAGCCCGACGAGGCACAATGGCCTCTTCTCTGAAAGCATTACTTATTTCGCTGCCCAGTAGAGCAGAGCTTAAGCAAGGAGAACTATCGAGACAGTAGTAAAAGCCTGCTCAGCGGCGACACAGGCACTGAGCGTTCGCGACGATGCCATAGTAGGCAGCACTCAGGGCCAAGCCGCCTAGCGGCGATACCGGTGCAACGGGTGGGATTGAGCACGCACCAAATGCAGCCACTTCTGGTCCCAGAAAGGTCGGAAAGAAGGCAAAGAGGGCGGCATCTGTGACGGCCAGGAAGGTGAACGCAGGAACGACGCGATGGTGCGCAACTTGATGACTCTCCGCTACGAAACTCATGCCGAACGCTTCAGTAAGGCCAAGAACAACGCCACTCTCAAGGAAACCTGGCTGCTGCTGGCAACGGAGCTTAGCGATAGCCTACAAGAATAGGTAAAAAGAATGCTAATTAGCCTACTCATCCACAATTCCCCTAACAAAATGAATAATGTTACGTTATATAGCTGAAATGGTTAAAACGGGAGGGGCGGAGTACACTGCGGATGTCCGTGCCACAAGCAACTCCGAGAACAAAGTGCCGGAGCCTCCTGGGCTAGATATGATACAGACGTTTTGCTCTGAGTGAGTTAATTAAACATACATAATCAATAGTCAATTTGTAAAACTTAAATTATGTGTTCTTGAATGCAACAGGTTCTCGGTATGAGCGCTCAGACACTGGCAGACAGTGAGCCGGACGGCGTAGCCACTCTCTCCGATGAAGCCGCTGCAAGTGACGACGGATTGTCGTCTCAGTAATTGCCCAGTCGCCAATGTGGAAAGAGAAAGAAGCTGAAAACCCTTAGCTGACACCTTCGAGATTATAATGCAGTCAATTGACGATGGCTTCCAGGTCATGGCTGCGGCCACGACCCCTTCTCCCGATTCTGCTAGCGCGTCTAGCGGCCGGCCGCTTGCTGATCTAATCAATAGCCACTTTCGAACGACGATGTAGCATCAAAACGAGCAGCTAAAGCGAATGCGGATTCAAAATCACCAATACGTCAGTCTTATTGCGGCTTTCGCTACCAAGAACTACCATCCTTTGTAGCGCTTGTGTGTGGCCTAATGCTGCATCGTAATGCCCCTCTTAACGTGCGTTCATTTCAGGTTTCTACGGCGTTTGAAACTATGCTAGAGGACGCATGCTACAACGCTTGATTTTGCCGCCATCTACGCTGCTCACAAGCGACTTTTGTAAGCTGTGCGATATGCTTTGTGTCCATTTTCCAGCGAACCCTTACAAGAAGTACAGTTTTGAAAGAGCCGTAGCTTGTTCTTTGTTTCATTTAGGTTCTAGTGGAGGCTACAGAGAAACAGCGCATGTGTTTGGCGTCTCAAAGTCATGGTGAATTGTTAACGATAATGCTATCGTTCGTGTTCTGCCAACGATGAGGGTTACCCAAATCAAGGTGCTCGGAACCTAAAGGATTGGGAC
The DNA here is from genome assembly GCF_000142945.1 of Phytophthora infestans T30-4. Taxonomy (NCBI): domain Eukaryota; phylum Oomycota; class Peronosporomycetes; order Peronosporales; family Peronosporaceae; genus Phytophthora; species Phytophthora infestans. The sequence continues at coordinate 1,131,316 of NW_003303753.1, forward strand.
AGGATTGTAGATGGATTTCGGTAAATGCGTGCGTTTCCATTTTGTTGTGGTGCTATGGACGGCACTTTAGTCGCAATAAACAGACCGCGACAATTTGAAGTCGTTATGGTACTCAGTAGTAATGTCATTATTTTTAGAATATATGTTTTTCTTATCTCTCTTCACTAAAACTGTTTTTTAAATAGAATACTTGTCTGTGAATATGCAAATTGTGTTTGACCACCGAACACGATTCACATCCTTCGATATCCGGCCAGGTTCTTGGAGTGACGCCAAGATTTGTCAAAACGATTGACAAGATTTGTCAAAACGATTGACAAGATTTTACCACGCGGGCACCATGTTCTAGCTGGTTCTGTCTATTGTGCATCTCCCTCAGTAATGACACCCTACAGCGAAAAGGACGAAGGCGGTAGGCTCACAAATAATAAAGCTAAGTTTAACTTCAACTTATCATAAACACGCAAGCCGATTGAGCAGTGCTTGTAAAGACAGTCTGATTAAAGACACAGGTGACGTTTAAACCGCTATTACAGTTTATACTGGCGTAAAAAATATATTTACGTGGTGCGATGCGTAATTACCCTTCGTTTTGCAAACTTGATTTAATTGAAGTAACAGAATGCGCATCCTCCTTCTATTCGGAATTTTACAGTGTAAGAACCTTATGGGTACACTGTACCTTGTCTGATGCACCGTTTAAGCACCAGCTGTACTTTAGACAGTCTTTTGATGTGTTTATACGTGCCACCGCTGGATTGAAGGTGGGTTCGGGCTACCGAAAGAAAGATTTCGGATCTTGAATAGACCGCTTAAAGAACGTACCGCGACTGCGTCGGTCCGCATAATTGTAGCATGCATAGTCGGCACAACTTACTGCTTGACCTAGAAGACAACGCCGTAAGCAGCCTAGAATCAGAAGGAATCAGCCAGGTGGTCGGAGAAGAAGACATCGGACACGATATTCGAGACAGAAAAAATCGGGCTAAGTTAGAAGTGCATAAGGGAAATGAAATTGCGGCATAATTTGCTGCTTGACATTTCTTTGTATGCTTGCTGATTGCTAAATCTCGGGGGGGGGGGGGCATCGTCAAAACGCGGTGAATGTAAGCTTGAAAGGCTGTTTTGACATGTTCAAAACCTGTGAACCAGTCTTACTCCGGGTTCTTGCAACCAATCGAAGATTAGTATAATCATTGATGGATTTAGCCGATCACAAACCACAACGACCATCCCCCACCATAGCGCACCACACCCAGAACCAGCACCAGCCATCGCGACCAGTGTCGTATACCTCCACCGACAAGGGACGGGTAGTCTGCGTGCAGCGGGGCTGCCGTAGCTTTAGCGTCAGAGGAAGACGTTCGACCCAAAGAGTCACTAATATTAAGTTCCTTATCCAAAGGACATTTACAGCCCAAGACCAGGGCTCAAAGTTAATTCCTTAACTTTATGCTTCAAAACCAGAAGTGTTTTATTTACTATTATTGCGGCCAAGCCGCCTAGGGGTAAATGTATCTGTTTAACTATCTAGCATATTTAAACCTAATCAAATGCATAACGTGTGGCTTCAGCCAACGTACTGAGAGACCTTGTTAACTCTCCATCTTATGTACTGAGAGTTTGTTAACTCTCCGGGTACTTCGTACCCCTGTGTGTTCCACACCATGTAATCTCGTTACACTCTCCTCCACTAAGATGAGAACATTCCGTTCTCGAAACTTACCTCAGCGAGGTCACGTCTTGTTAAGAGAGCGGAGGTTACTACACCGCACACCAGCGTTGTACAGCTCCGTGAGCTCACAAACGCCTACGCATCGTTGATGCCCAACTTCGCGTCGTCGGTCCACGGCCCAATGTTCCAAGCGCAGCGCGCATCTTACTCTCAAGCGGTCTTAGACCTACGCTCGCGCTCCGCGCCTACTCCAAGAGTTGCAAACCGCTTAGAGCAATGCTCTTGGCTCATTCGAGTCGTCGACAACAGCTCAGCGGTTGAACACTCGCTTCACAAGCGATAGGTCGGTGGTTCGAACCCACCAGGGTACAGCCCTCTCGTTCTATGAACGATTGTTCACGCTTGGACAAGCTTTAGGGCAACACCCTTTTAGCTCAATGGTTGAGCGTTGGCTTTGAGAGCGACTGGTCGGTGGTTCGAACCCACCACGGCACAGCTCTTTCGTTCCATGAACTGTTGTCCACGCTTGGAGAAGCCTAAGGGCAATACCCTTTCAGCTCAGTGGTCGAGCGTTGGCTTTGGAAGCCACAGGTCGGTGGTTCCAATCCACCCGGGCGCAGGCCTCTCATATTATGAGTAGTCCGTTCTCGGACTGACGTACGGGCTTCGCCCTTATAGCTCAATGGTAGAGCTCCGGCCTGTCAAGCCAAAGGCCAGTGGTTCGATCCCCGTCCGGGACACCACTTTCGCTGTTACAGCGCATCCACATTTGGATCATGCTCATCGAGCAAGTTGTTTCCAACCAACTATGCGTCTATTGAGACGCTTGTGCCTGAACCTTGGTCAGCACAACACGAAGTACCTGCTTCTTTCGGGACCATGTCCCTATCACCACGAGGTCTCTCCACCTCCTGCTCCCGCTGCGAGCACCGCTCATACGTACGAGCTGGCTGCAGCAGCCACTGGTCAGAGCCTGAGCTCATTACTGACCTGATCGCTCCCCACTCTAGTGAAAGGCGCCCAGCGCCTGGCGACGCTGTAGCACGCCATGGTGGCGCTTCGGCACATGATGTGCCCGGTCGTAAGCGTCAACGACGTCAGGGCAATCTTGCAGGAGGATAACCTCAAACTCCCATGAGTTCTGTGAGTGAAGGTAACCCCTCCACTTCACCAAGTACTGGGTACGACCCTGGCGTCTACGCCACACCACAAGGCGTTCCACGTGAAAGTGGAGCTCACCATGCTCATCGAGCAGAGCAGGAGGAGGCCTTGCCTCAGCTGGGCTCTCGCGGGGGGAGTCAGCACTTGCCGGAACGGCGTCTGCGTCCATACGACGCCGGCGTCCGCGACGCGAACGTTCACGTTCATCGCCCATCGGTCGGTCTCGAAGAGATGATCCACCTTGTGGATAGGTTAGAGCCACCACTGTTGACTCACAACCAGGTCTCGGACCTTGAGCGTCCAGTCGCTCGGCTGAACGTTCAGCTTGCCTTGCTCCTGCATCTCGAGCACTTCGCTCCGCGACCTGTGGCTCGGCTACATGCTGTTGATCAGCCATCTGTGGATCCACCACTTGCTGCCGTTCAGCCCCCCCCCCCCCGTGGCTCTACCGCCTGCTGCCCTGCAGCTGTCCGTGGTCCAGCCACCGTTGCTGTCAACGCCTCCGCGCTCACTTGAGCAGGGTCTTGATATGGCTTTAGCAAGCCAACATAGAAGACCGGATGCGTGCGCATCTACTTCGGAAGATTGAGCGTATACGCTAGGCCTTTCCTGACCACGACCTTGAACGGTCCTATGAACCGAGGTCTTAACTTCGTCTTGAAGACTGCAGACACTGCATGAGTAGGTAGGTTTTTAGCGTTTAATAAAACTTGGTCACCGACCACATACCTCTCAACATTGCTTCTGACCTTGGCATCTGCATGTTCCTTCTGCGTGTCTTGGCTTGACGCATTACGCTCGGTCTCAAAGAGACAAAGTCATCGACTTGCTTGCGAACCGCAACAGGGCTGACATCAGCTAGCCGCTCGACTATCCCTCCCCCATCAAGCCCTGAGCCACTGCGTGGGGGCGACAGTGGGACGCGAGGGTTAACCAAGCCGCTCACATAGAATGGAGTGTAGCCTGTCGAGGCGTGCACTGCATTATTTAATGCGAGCGCAACGAGTGGGAGCATCTGGCTCCAGCGTTTTGGCGCCTCAGCGCATACGCTTCGGAGGATATCCTCCACAACGCGATTCACGCGTTCGGTTTGACCATCGGTCTGCGGATGGTCCGCTGTGGACATGTCCAAACGAGTGCCGAGCACTCGGAAGAGGGACGTTCAGAACTTCGCGGTGAAGCGCGGGTCTCGATCCGAGACAATTGCCTCAGGCAAGCCATGTTGGCGAAAGACTCGGTCTAAAAACAGCAAAGCTGTACCTTCACCATCTATGGTGTCCGGCACCGCCGCTAGATGAGCCATCTTGCTCAATCGGTCTACAAAGACCTCAATACCCGTGTTTCCTGCCTTGTCCTTGGGAAGGCCAAACACAAAGTCCATACTCATGGACTGCCAACATCCCTTGGGGACAGGCAAACTCGCCAATGGCGCTGCCGTGCTCGGCGCGGACTTCGTCCGTTGACACGTCTCACACGTGCGTACATAGGTGCCGACCCACTTATACATCTTGGGCCACCAGTACATCGTGCTCACCGAGCCGTAGGTCTTGTCCCGATCTAAGTGCCCGCCCACGGGCGTATCATGAACCTCATAGAGGATTCGATACTTGAGATCCTCATCATGAGGAACGACTACACGAGGGTTATCCTCAGAGTCGGTGCTGTAGTACAGCAGGCCGCCATCGAGCGAGTATCGATGCAGCCTCGCGCGTAAGCGCCCAGACAATTCTTTGTCAGAGTCTTTAAACTCTTCGCTCTCGAGAGCCCGTAGCAGCGCTACGCACATGTCGTCTTGTGCATACGCTCCGCGTATCAAGTCAGGCACTGACGACGTCACTGTCGTGACATGGGCTAAATCGTAGTCCGGCATGCGCGAGAGCGCATCGGCCACTACATTAAGCCGCCCCGGCTTGTACTTCACCTCGAAGTTATACTCGGCAAAGAAGGAAAGCCATCTTGCCATTCTCTGAGAGAGATGAGGCGACTGTGTCGCAGTGCGTAGCGACGCATGATCAGTAAAGATCACAAAAGGCTTAGAGCCTAGCAGGTGTACCCTGAATTTGACTAGAGCATACTTTATTGCAAGTAGCTCTTTGTCATGAACTGGATAGTTCTTCTCTGCAGCTTTGAGCTGGCGAGACTCAAATGCGATCACGCGCTCACGCCCTTCGGCGTCTGCTTGTAGTAAAGCACAACCGATTGCAAAATCGGAGGCGTCACAGACGACGCTAAACGGACTATCCGGGTCCGGTAGCGCAAGGATCGGAGCCTGGAGAAGGCTCTCCTTAACAGCCTCAAAGGCTCCGTCGTGCATGACGTTCCAGCACCATGGTGCGTCCTTCTTAAGGAGATCTGATAATGGCCGAGCCATCTCCGCGTAGTTCGCGCTGTACTTGTGCAAGTAATTGGCTAAGCCTAGCCACTTGCGTAAGTCTTTTTGGTTCTTGGGAACCGGCCAGTCCACGATGGCCTTGACTTTGGCAGGATCTGCCCTTAAGCCTCGCTTCCCAATGAAGCACCCGAGGAAAGGTATTTCCTCCGCGCCAAAGACGCACTTGTCCAAGTTTGCATACCACTTATTAGTGCGCATGCACTCGAGTACCGCTCGCAAGTGGTCAATGTGGTTTTCCACGTCTGACTTTCCGTGCTCAGCACGACTATAAATGAATATATCGTCAAAGTACGTTTGATCGTACGCCCGGTGGGGTCTAAACAACTGCGTCACGAGACGATTGAACGTTGCTGGTGCGTTCGACAGCCCCTAAGGCATGGCCAGCCACTCTCAGAGCATACCGCTCGAAGTACTCACCGCTGTCAGCGGAATGTGGCTAGCTCTCGTGAGCAGTTGGTAGTAACCATAGACCAAGTCGAGCGTGCTGTACAACGTACAGCCTACCATGTTGTTCTGCAGAACATCCTTGCGAGGAATCGGCGTTTGCGCCGGGATAGTGGCCGCATTTAGCTTGTTAAAAGCATGAACAATGCGCCACTTGCCGTTCGGCTTTCTGACACAGAACGTGGGTGTCGCGTGCTGAGACTTACTCTCACGCACCATCCCTGCCTCGTGCTTCGCACGGAAGAATTCGTCAATGACTTCACACTGCTCTCTCGGCAAAGGCCATTGCCTTGTTACGCAGTATTTGGTTCCTGGAACCAGGTCAATCTCATGACACACGCCTCGATCCGGAGGCAGGCTCGTCGGTGGGTATTTCGAGACAACGTCTCCATACTCCTTCACCACCGGGTAGAAGGGATCTTTGAGGATCGCCGATCCACTTCTTGCGCTCAGCGCCTTCTTGGTGTCCGCTAGGACCGCGTTGCCCACGACGGATGAGGCGTTCAACCCCTCCTCAGGTCCCAGCAGGACCACCTCGGCTAGCTCGCCTGCCTTTAAGGCTTCGCCAAACTCGGCAATGGACATCTCGTCCAGCCCTAGCAGAGCATCTGCAGCGGGCAGAGTGTCAAGGCTGATATCGCCTTCTACCTCCCCCGTCACTCCGTCCACGAGTGTATACAGCTGTTCACAGCAATCACGTGGAGCATCACCGCTCGTCACGCTGGACACATCGTCCGACGTCGAAGACGTCACAGACGCCCTGCGTCTTCTTCTCCTCTCCCTCCGCGACCGCGCCCGGTCGGATGAGGGCGGTGTGGTGACATCTCCGTCACCACCACCGCGTGCAGCAGCACCATCACTTTACGAAGAGGATACAGTGTCTCGCAAGACACTCGGCTGAAAGCCAAGAGGTCCTTGACCTTCACACAGTGAGCTAGGTGTCACTTCACCTGCATCTCCTGGGCCACGCCCATAATGCCTCGACTCGCAGTCGACCGCGATCCTCGGGTCACGCAGCGGTAGGTCATCGACCAGATTCGTACCACCCAGTGGATTACGCGCCACTCCGCGCTCGTCCTCACCAGGACCCAGCAGTTGGTCATTGACCTGACCTGCACCGCTCAGCGGATAACGTGCCGCACCACGTACGCCCTCAGTGCAAACAGCAACCTCGTTGCTAACAATTTTGGACATACCAATGTCCAGCACTACGGCCGCCTCGGCCTCGTGCTTGCGCCAAAAGCGCTTCTGCTTCCTAGCAGAGGTGGGTTCATGACTCACCAAAGCTCCACTAGGAGCAGGGTGCGACGCACCCAGCGTTTTTGACTTCCAGTCGATCCATGGCTCATGGCGTTCCAGCCATGCCATGCCAAGGATGAGGTCATACCTCGCATCCAGGTCTAAGAGCAAACAACGTTCCACGCTATCGAAGTTCTCAAACTTCACTCCAAGGTCGACAGAGACCTTCGACACAGTTACCAGTGTCCCCGTCGCGAGACGGACAGAGATCGTATCTCTCGTTGGCACTTCCAGTGCCTCAGCATACAGCTGCCTCCCTTCCAGGGTGGAGCGACGGGCGTAGTTGCCCGAGGCCCCCGAGTCAATCAAGACTCTCCATGGCTTTGCAAAGCCCTCCACGTTCGCTTGAACGACCAGCAAGCCCGGCTTGCACACACTCTTTTCGTAAGAGAGCTCAGCTCTCTTCGGGGTTGAGCCCCGTTGCCCTCTACCTCCTCGAGGCACAACAGAACTCAGTTCTTCCCAGTAGGCCGCCCCGCGCCTACTGGGAATTGCTGTTTCCCGGCGATAACCCGGAGGGTTGGCTCGCCGGAGCCACGCGCTTCTTGCGCAGAGGGCAATATGCCCTCAAGTGCTTAGTGCTATTGCACACAAAGCATCGGCGGATGCCGGCGCGCTGCTCCGCAGCAAAAAGCTCCGCTTCTTCATCTTCAGCATAGCTGAGGTCCATAGGCTCTGGACCGCTCGAAGAGCTTGCGCTACTAGCGCTCCAACCAGGTAGAGCCCACCTGAAGTTGTGCTCGGCATTTAATGCCACATTCACCGCCTCTTCGAAAGCGTTAGGGTGAACACGGAACACTTCCGTTCGAGCTGCGCTCACACGAAGCTCCTCCATGAACACGGTCACGCTGACCAGTTCCGGAAGAGGGTCCCCCGCCATTCCGGCGATAAGAGTTCTCAACTCTTGGACATAGTCCAATAACTCCTTCTTACCCTGGCGGGTAGCAAGGAGCTTCGACCGGATACGGTACGCCTGGTTAGGCGGCGTGAACACGCGCGAAAGCTGTTGCTTCAGCTGATCCCAAGTGGGAAATGCAGCGTCAACAGACGTGCCGCACGATAGTGCCCATTCGCGAGCGCGACCTCCAAGCCTGGAGATAATCAGCGCCACGCGCTGAAGCTCAGACTGGCGCAGGGCCGATCTAATGGCCATCTCGACCTCACGGGTCCAGAGAAGGAGATTCTCTCCATCCTTCCCCTCGAAGGTTTTTACGCTCACCATGAGCGGTTTCGGTCTCATAGACTCTTCACGCGTCATCGACGCCGCCGCCGTTGCGGCGCTCATCTTCTCTTGGACATGCTCCAAGAGCGCGTTCTCGTAGCGGGAGAACGATTCCAGCCTGGCGGTGACCGCCTCTGGACCTTGTGATGCAAGATGAGCCACGCCCTCCGGGCCAAGCAAGGACATAAGCTTAGTAAGCGCGTCCTGCTGCGCCGGGGGCAAATTTGCGAACACGGGGTGTTCCATCCTCGCAGAGGATATAGTCAACCGACTCAGGAGCGGGATAGACTACAAGTGCTACCAAGTGCAGCGGGGCTGCCGTAGCTTTAGCGTCAGAGGAAGACGTTCGACTCGAAGAGTCACTAATATTAAGTTCCTTATCCAAAAGACACTTACAGCCCAAGACCAGGGCTCAAAGTTAATACCTTAACTTTATGCTTCAAAACCAGAAGTGTTTTATTTACTATTATTGCGGCCAAGCCGCCTAGGGGTAAATGTATCTCTTTAACTATCTAGCATAGTTAAACCTAATCAAATGCATAACGTGTGGCTTTCAGCCAACGTACTGAGAGACCTTGTTAACTCTCCATCTTATGTACTGAGCGCTTGTTAACTCTCCGGGTACTTCGTACCCCTGTGTGTTCCACACCATGTAATCCCGTTACACTGCGAGTACGGTCTCGCTCAGTGGCCGGAACGGTAGGCAAGAACACTTAAAATGAATACTGTAAAAGATTTTATATTGACTTGGTTTCCACTTGAGTAGAAGGTGGGAAATACAAGACTGAGAGCTAGCCGGAAGAGAAGTCTAACACCTCCCCTTTGTCACATACACAACCCTGCTTCTCTTACACTTGAAGGACGAGTTCACTTTACCTGCCATCCGCCCTCGTGGGACAGCAGGCAGTTCTGGGAAGGGACTCGATTGCGCTAGGCGCCTTAGTCCCACGTCGAACGGGTATCAGCGCTCCTGGACCACCCTATAGGGCAACCCTAACGAGCTCGGCCGAGGGTACGCTAGCCGCCGAGTCCAGCGGGTACCATCCTGACGAGACGGCCGGGCGAAGAGTAGCCACAGGACCTCGAGTCATCCTCTCTTGCCGCATGAAGCCTGTAATACCCCCCTCGTTCCCGGGTACGGGACATCCTCCCCGACTTGTTGTTTGCCGTCCTCGGCGAACGGGATCACCCCGCTGTCCCATCAGATCAATCATAGTAGCTTCGTTATTCGTCAACTCGACAGGTAGGCCGGACGGGAACGCTCCAGGGTAGTCCTCGGTACGGTTATCCTGGAAGTCGGGGTCGGCTGCTTGAAAGTCGTATAGCACTTCGACTTCGTCATCGATCCGAAGTCGCTCGATGTTCCGAGCTTCAGCTAGACTACGCTCAGAAGCATTTCGGCGGGTGCTAGAAAGAGCTAGCTCAACCAACACTTTAGGAGAGGGCTCTCTTCGTCGTACTGGCGACAGGCGTGCGATATCACTCCCGTGATTACCACGATAAGTTTGCCGGCGAGACTCCATCCAGCACACTCGAAGCCGTAGTTAGAAGCCAGCAGGAATAGCAGTACCGCCCCAACTCCCACAGGTCCCAGGAGCACGAGCTCCACCAGATCAAATACGTTGACCGGTACGTACAGTAGTAGGGAAAGGCATAGTAGTACCAGCCAGCAGACGGCCTGTCCCACAGCGTAATGACGCTTCCAGGTAGCTTTGGACGCCTCCAAAAAGCGTACCAGTAGCGTATGCTCGAATCCCAAGTGTGAAGGAGGACCTCAGGGATGTAGTCGGAGAAAGTCACCTTGCCGGCGACCCACCAACTCCGCAGCATTCGCCCATATCGACCTTACTTCTCGTCTCCCTTAGGCCGAACGATGGGAGGCACAGCGAAGAGCGCCCTCCACACCCCATATGCGTACGTAGCACCCCAGAGCTGTCGTAGTTCACCGGCTTGGAGCACGTCCCAGTATAGTGAAGCACAGTCGCCGCAAATATCGCAGTTCATCTTAGTAACGCGCCACACTTGGGCTAGGAACTTCCAGGCAACGTTTCGCAGAGACACCGTTAAGCGCCAGACCGTTATAGCCCCTACGTACACGGGCCACAGCTCCCGGCGGGCGTACTCGAAGAAGACACTCGCATGAGACCCCATTGTAGGAGAGGAACAGTTTGCATAAGAATTGGAGTGCCCACGAGACGACTCTTCTCGAAGTCGGTCGATACCCATCAGTCTTAGTCGTTAACCATCAATCAATTTTGTTTTGAGAAAGGAGGACACCGGTTCTTCGTCTCTTGCGAGAGTCCATCTTGCATCCAATACGTAGTTTTCACATAAATCCCCAGCGAGACGGAGCTTGTGGTCCAGGTCCCAACGGTCAGTCTTTCAGCCCATTCGGGCAATTTTGCCTTGACTTCAGACGCTTCCTCCACATCCCTCCTCCTTCGTACGACACCATCGTTGACACTTCGCGTGGCAAGGCGCCCCGCAAGTTCAAGGCCGTCTGGAGTATTGAGTCGTCCGACTCCGACGGTTTTTCACTCGATGAGACTCCGGCCGACGAGCGTTTCTGGGTCACCATGCGGGCTATACTCTCAGCGAACGCATGCTCCTTCGGTATCGAGGTGCTGGACATCACCGCGGAGGCAATTCTGGACGACACTGGGAAGGCGGCGAGCGCCTTGACTGGGCCCGTAGTGATCCTGCCTAAGCCATCCCGCCAGCTCGCCCGCGGAAAGCCGCCTCGACATCCACGCTTTTCCCAGGATGGTCGATTCTTGCTCAAGCGTGTCAGCGCTGGGTCAGCCAAGAAGAAAACGCTAACGGAGAGTCCTCGTTCCGGCAAGCAGCGTCAGAGCCATCGTGGCCGTCGCACGCTTTACCGTTCAAGCTGGCGGACACGACACCTTCCCCGATAATTGATGATCTTAAAACGATCTACTACGAGGCGTCCGAACTGGGTCAAGAACCATACCAGCTCGCTTATCGGTGTCCTGGCTCCCACTTGTGGTATAACTCGCAAGAATATCCCTACGTACACGCTTCTCATTGGCTTTTGTGGAACGAGAACCATTCTAGGTTCTGGGATTTGCAAACGAACGTCTCGTTGAAGACTTTCAACGCCCGGACTCAGCGTCGCAAGGCCAAAATGTCGGCGGTGGTCGCTCGCGTCTGGTTTCTGAGCATCTGCGTTGAGACTTGGGGTTACTTCGGCTTTCTTCGCTTGTCCGAGAGCTGTGCTCATCGGCGTCGTCTTATGTGGATGGGGGGCCGGATTGGTCGGAGCGCTCCAGACGCCAAGTCTTATAACGGCCCGATTATCGACAACCTCTTCAAGTTCTATTGGCGTGACGCGAAGGCGTACTCGCGTAAAGTGAAGAGCGCTATCAAACCGTTCCGCATCGACGAGGGAGGCTTCACGACGTTCACGGAGTTGTTAGAGCACACCAGAGCGCTTAATTCAAACAGTTCAAAGCCGGACAGTCAGCTCACGGACCGAGTACTAGCGCTGGTTTTACTGGATTTGATATCCAAAGACAAGCACAAGCCACATTGGGTGGGAGACCGTTCGAAGGTAGTCTGGCACGCGTTGAGCCACTGTCCTCGCATCCGGAAATTATCGACTAAGCTCTCGCGTAAACGGGAAGGAGGAGCTCTACGAACACCCAAGGTAACCCCTCTCGACTCATTCGAAGTGGACTCCGCGGGATATGCGGCTTACGAGTGCCCGGACGGGACTTATACGGCAGTCTGGGAGGCGAGCGAGGAGGAGTCAGCCTACGAAGAAGCCGAAGCCGAGAGCGAATACGAGGACGTCCATCCCATCAAGAAAACGTTGCGCTTGTCTTCTAGCTCTGACGAGAGTTCAGATGAAGATAAGCGCCCCAGTAAGCGTCTGCAGCTCTCCCGTACGCCTCTGAAGTCGAAGTCGCGTACAAAGCGCTCCCGTTCTCGGTCACGTAGTCACTCACCCCTGAAGAAGTCTCGCATCAGTTCTGCGCGTAAGCGGCCTACTCCCCCCCATGGGCTAAATGCAAACATAAAGAGCGCGCTTCACCCAGGCGTTCGGTCTCACCTCTGCGGTCGCGATCGAGATCACCGGCGCACAAGAAGTCTCGTCGGTCACGCTCGGAGGCGCGTTCAGCTTCACGTCCGAAGTCATCAACTAAGTCCTCGACCACTAAGGTAAGTACGGGTGAGTCACAACGCGAGAAGACATGATCACCCTCGCACTCGAAGGGGCGCAGATCCACCCCCGACAAGCACACAGAAGTAAAAACAACGACTCGCTCGCCAGTCAAAGCGCGGGACGATACTCGCAAGCGTTCGCAGTCGCGCTCAGCGTCGTCGTCGAAGAAGGCAGTATCCCCACGGAGATGCTCGGCGTCGCGGTCTCCGTCGGCACCGAAGAAGTCGAGCTCATCGGGAGAGCACTCCACTCCCACCTCGCCGACGAAAGAATCCGATAAAGCAGTCTAGCGTTAGGCCACCATCAAGTTCGCGACCCGTAAGGGCCCAGAACCGTTCCGTCCGGACGGGTGGTATCGTTCCCAAAGATCTTTTTGTCTTTTCACCCGCGATTCATGCCAACATTTATTGTTTTTGTTCTTCATCTTGGAGCCGCGGTTTTTCTTTTCGACCGGGGATAGAGTAGTCACCCGTAATGTAAAATCCAAAAATAAACAGAGTAAAGTAAGAAGTGTTCCTCCGAACACTTCCAAGTAAAACGGGCTCGAGAGTTACTTAGGCTCAATTGATCAGTCTGTCACGACTCATCCCTTGTAAAAGAATAGTTTCTCTTCGTCCACAGCGGCGTTAGCATCTTCTAACCGAGCACCGCGACGTAATTCTGGTAGGCCCTCCTCCCTACGACGGGTTTCTTCGAACGCCTTGATTAGAGCGGCGTAAGTAGGTAACAGAGTGTTCCGAGGTCTACAAAGGGTCTCATAGGTGGCCAACAACACTAGGAACTGCTTTTCTCGGCCCTTCTTGCGCCTAGCGATTATGTCGATCATCGAACAGGGAACCCCAGTCAAGGCCGTCTCTTCTCCTCGAATCAAGAGTATTTCCATAGACCTAGAAGACGGGAGATCTCCTTCCCTCAAAGGACCGTTGTCGTCGGTTCCGGGACTCGTCCGTTCTCCATCAGGTACTTCGGACGGGAACGCCCTGCTCCATCGACCTTGGAAACGCTTCAAGCGATTGACGCTGATAGTCACTACTCGGTTAAGGTGGGTAGGAATAGCCACTCGATAGGAGTTCTCCCCCACAGTCCCGACCACACGGTAAGGACCATGCCACGCGAAAGCCAGCTTCTTCGTGGTCCTCCCTCGGTGACGTGCTCGGAAATACTGATAGACCCACACAGGGTCGCCTTCTTTAAACTTTACCGACACATGGTTACTCAGTCGTTGCTCGTGCCTTCCCTGGGCCTTCAAGAGCTGGCGCTCAACCAAACGTCTTGTATTTCGTAGTGACAGGAATAGTTTTCGGTGGTAACTAGCGACTTCGTTTCTCTTCTATTCGTTGTTCGTATTAAGAAACGCGAGGTCTAGAGGCAACACGGGGTCCCGGCCATAAACGCTGAAGAACGGGGGGACTTTAAGGGCCTCGTGGTAAGACGAACGAGCAGTACTCGGGGTAGATAAAAGTCCCAGTCGTTCTGCCCTTCGTTGACATACATCTTTTGTATTTTAATCAGCGTACTATTGAAGCGTTCGACTAGGCCCTGCGTCTGAGGGTAGTAAGCAGCACCAAAAAGCTTCTTAATTCTGAGCGTCTCGTAGAAGGACCGAGCTAAACCCGATATCAAGTTGGAGCCTTGGTCGCTCAACAGTTTCTCGGGAACCCCATGTCGCGAGATTACCTTGTTCACCATTATTTCCACGAACGTCACGGTGTCTAAGCGAGCCACGGGGAACGCTTCGACCCATCGAGTAAAGTAGTCGGTGAAGACGAGTATGAACTTGTTGCCTCGAGAGGTAACTACTAGGGGACATATTGCATCCACCACTAGTAGCGATAAGGGTCCAGATAGCTCTTGCACGGCCATTCTCTGTATCAGGCCGCTCCTCCTAGGGCAACAACCTTTACCACTGTCGCAAACGGTACATTCTCGAACGTATTCGGCAACATCCTTCTTCCAACCGTGCCAGTAAGCGTGCTTGCGTACTTTGTCGAGTGTCTTTGTAACTCCAACATGCGCAGCGAGCACATCCTTGTGACAGTGATGCAGTACAGGCGATATGAATGGCAGGGGGAGCACGGATACTTCAAGGGTTGACGCGGGCCCGGCCCGAGTCTTTAACTGCACGCGACGCATGAGCACACCGTTCTTCACTGAGTAGTTAGGGGCCATTAGTAAGTCCTTCTTGCTCATTTGAGGGTCTAGAGCTAGTGTTCCGTCGCTGAGGAACGCTATCATAGCCTGGATCCAAGGAGTCTTCTTTTGTTCTTCCATGAAGCGAGTTTGTTGGAGTCCGAGCACATCAACCGGGGACACCAAGAGCTGATCGGTAGTTTCTTCCTCGTCGGGCGATACCACCGAACTAGAGTCGTCAGCGTTATCTAACACAGATCCCGAAGGGGAGTAGAGTCCAGTCGAGAGGCGCAGTCTCCCTGACTTCGACAGTACTAGGGAAGGACTCGTCAGCATCATTGAGTAGCTCCGCCATTGAGATTGCGTTGATGGTGTGGGTGTGAAGCCTAAATAGACCATCCACATGACTCATAGAAGTGCCGGGCTTGTGGAACACCTTGAAGCGCAGTTGAGATAGTTCCATGGCCCACCTAGCCAGCTTAGCGCTACTCGTGCGGTTAGTTTCGTTGAAGACCCACGTCAAGGCTTTGTGATCCGTGTACAGGTCGAACTCGCAGAGATCCAAGTAGCAGCGAAACTTCCGCGTGGCCCATACAATGCCCCAACACTCGACTTCCGAAGTATTGTCCTCCTTGTGGACCCAGTTATTCTTAGAACCAACAAGCAGTTTGCTCGCATAGGCAGCGACGCTCTTGCGCCCGCCCACGGTTTTCATCAAGCACGCTCCCACGGCGAGTTTGGATGAGTTCACGTACAGACGGAAACGCTTTGAAAAGTCAGGATACACAAGGATAGGAGGTTCCACCAGATTACGCTTGAGCTGCAGGAAAGCAGCTTCGCAGTCGTCGCCCCAGTAGAACCGGGCTTCTTTCATCTAGAGTCGTTCGATCGGGGCCGATATGGCCGCGTACCCCGGGATGTACCTTCTTAAGTAGCCAGTCAAACCCAGGAACGCTCTCACCGTGTGCAAGTCGTGCAGTATTGGCACGTTCATCGCCGACTTGACTTTCTTGGGGTTGGGCAAGATGCCAGAAGAAGTGACGATGTGTCCCAAGAACGCTACCTGGTCACGAGCTCACTTACACTTCTTCATCTTGAGCTTGAAGCCAGCTTATCAGAATTGTTTCAAGACTTGATTTAGTCGTACCAGGTGAGTAGGAAAGGCTTCGCTGAAAACCACGCAGTCGTCGAGGTACTCTGGACAAGTCGTCCACTTGAGGTCGACAAGTACAGTCTCCATTAGTCGTTCGAAGGCCGGGGCTGCATTACACAGTCCAAAGAGCCTCACGAGCCACTCGAAGACACCAGCCCCTAAGGGTCATTCTTAACGGGCTCGCGATCCAGTCGTTCTTAACTGGCTCGCGGCTAGTCCATAGAGTGCGACCGAACATTAGACTTAAGCTTACCATAAAGTAAAATAACTAAGGCGAAGCGAAGGTTAAAAAAACGAAAATGTATTGTTTTCTTACTTTTTTTTAAAAAAAATGCAAAATTGTCGTGTACGAAACGCTAAGTTTAAAGCCCGGAAAGAGGTGAGAACGTATGGGATGGTGCCAAACCACCGTACCAATTACGGAGTAGGTCGGCGCGATCGATCGCAGGTTCGTGTAGAATCTCCGATGCAGAACCAACTGAAACATACCGGAGTTTGTTGTACGTAGAAAGCGTAGCATTTCTCACAACGACGACGCTGCCTTGTAAAATGTCTCCATTGGCGAGGTGACCCCACGTCGTACAAACTATTTGGTACCCGGAATCATCAACAAGGAGTAGCTCTCGCTTATCAGTCGTCTTCCCCTTCCGCGTTACAATACGCTTCACCGAGCCCAACCGATGCACAATAGCAATAGTTGTTGCTACAGACCCGTCCTCAGCTGCCGCAAGGTTGGCAATTGTAGCGGTAGGTATTTGCGGGGCATCCAACAAAGGAGTTTGGGCCAGGTGAATATCCGCATTGGATCCGAAGGATATCTCAACGCAATTCTTCGCCGAAAACGCAGGTATTATCCGGCCGCCGGAGAAGAAGCAACTGTTTCCAGGAACAATGACGTCACCATAACTTGTAATTGCCTCGTTGAACAGGGTAACCCGGTAAACGATCTTGGGTGAGTCGGCAACGAAAACTTCAAGCAATGTACCATTATTTTGCCAGGTTTTCCATTCACGCACGGGATTTCTTGCTATCACACGCGCGATAAACGCCCACGGAGAAGGTGTGCTGGGCTTTAAGTCCTGAAGAGGATAAATGCGCGCAGATTTAACACCAGTCTGCGCGCTGCTGACTGAAGTTTGGGGGGTATTATCGGCAAAATCACAAACGGCACCATCTTATTCGGATACCGAGCAGACTTCCAGTCGCGCGTCCACAATTATTTGAGGGCAAGAGCCCTTGACAGTGGGCGACATCTTTTGGTTATTCTCCGTCACTTGCGAAGCTGTCCCGAGTCCGGAATTTGGTTTCGAAGCTGTGGTAGAGATCACCGCGAGGCCTGGATCACGAGCCGTTCCTACTGCAAGCTTGGTCTTAAGAGTTTTCCGATCACAAAGGGGTAGACCAACTGCCGTTTTCACTTCTGCCGTTCCCACTGCGACTTCACTAACCACGGCACGAGAAGTCTTACTTGGAGGAGTCACCATAGCTGGATCACGGACTGCTGTAGGCAGCTTGGTCTGGAGAGTTTCTCGATCACATGGACGAGGAGTCACCATAGCTGTGCAGACAAGCGAAAATTGTCGAATGACAACAGGAGCAGGCGAGCAAATTGTGCGGATGGACAAAATATGCCAGAAAAAAAGTGGAGAGGTGCTTTGAATGAAAGAAGAGAAACGATTCGACTGAGTGTAGACGATTACCGATTGATGGGTTCAAGTAGACTACATAGTTTCAGTAACTTTACCACCGGCAAGTTACTGAAAGGGAAAAATCTACTTTAACTAGCTTCGAGAGGTTTGGCCATTGTTAACCGCTTAGTTTTTTTTGTCATGTAACTACAAAACCGAAACTAGCATTGAATTTCGAATTACATGCAAGCATAGTCGTTGTAGTTAGTCGTTATCGAGAGGATGTAAGCAGGCGCTTAGCTGAAATTCAGCAAGAAGAATTGCACTGGACCATCTGTTACGCGTTGCGTGTTGAAGCACCACTTGTAAATCTGCGAACTCTGGATAGTGGACGGCAATCCATTTAGCAGTGTACAGATCTCCTCTTGTTACACATATACGAAAAGCCGCGTCTGAAACACGCTCCGGCCTGCTTTCGTAAAAAAATTCCAGCAAACCAAGATTGCCCTGTGTGGCAGCAGCGTCTAAACCGCGAAAAGTACCCCCCTCGCGTCGAGCGTGGCGAAGCCATTTAACAACGTCCATTCTCCCGCGACTAGCAGCATTATCCATAGCGTCTGTTGAGCATCCCGGTGATTCAGGTCTCCCACCTAGCCATCGAAGAAGAGCAAGATGACCGCTCCCTGCTGCATTGTCCATTGCAGCGGACGTAAATCCAGCATCTTGGTTCTCAATAAACCATCGGATGACATCGAAAAACCCGTTTCCCGCTGCATGATCAATAGCATCAGTGGTACATCCTTCTGCACGATTATGGGAAAGCCAACGAACAACTTCAAAGTGACCATGGCATGCAGCCGAGTCCATTGCTGACACAGAGCATCCTTCAGTCCGCTCTCGATGAAGCCATTGAATGACCTCAAGGTGATTCTGAGCAGCAGCCCAGTCCATCGCATTCAAACTCCCACCCCCAATGTGATTTGCATGCAGCCATTGCGCAGTTAAAAGGTGCCCATTTGCGCAAACATGGTCAAACGTATTTGGCGGAAAACCTTCACTTCGATTCAAGAACAGCCAAGTAGCTAGTTCCAGATGACCTCTGATCGCAGCGAGGAAGAACGCCTGCCTTGTGCACCCCTCGGAGCGATTATCGTGAAGCCACAAAACGACGCTGCAGTGACCATGTCCGGCAGCGCCGTCCATCGCTCAAGCTGTGCTGCACCTGGTCTAGTCCGTTCCTTGTTCTCGCTCAAATCGAACAGTTACCCGGTAAACCGGACAGTTACCGGCTTCAGTTACCGCGACGAATTAATCCGATTTGAGCTGGCTAGCCTTCCAGACCATCCCAGTAAAAGAATTTTAAAATGCATTAGCAGAGCATTACAAGCGTAAAAAATAAACTGACATGCATTAAATACTGTATAAAGGATGTAAATACATTAGTACACCTCCATTTGCGCCCTACCACGAGCATCGTGCACTGACGTCGTTTACAGACAGCTGTGCGATCCGGCGATCCCGTTGAGGTCGAGATCCGAGACTCGGATCGCGTGGGTACGCTAGGTTACAAATTGGAAAAAAAAATGAAGCAAGATTGACTAATCACAGGTCAATGGTTCGGATCGCGAGTGATGTCTGGAATTGCGATCCCGTCGTTCTTAACCGAATCGCGATCTGCCCACATAGCGCTAAAGGAACGACGCAACACTTTAAAAAAAGGTTTATACTAATTTTTACTATGAGTGCTGTATGTGCATGATTACAGGCGTAAAAATAAACTAATAGGAGGAGGATATTGTATATGCGCCCTAGATTCCTACTACCACCTCTTTGTACGCACCTCTTCGCAAGTGGTGTGCTGGTGCCTACTGAGAGGTCGCCTCGAATCGCAATGGTAAACAATCGGAAATTAGTGGGTATGGATTAGCCAATCACAGGCCGATTTTCGGGTCGCGATCCCGGTTAAAGAGATTTTTGTTGCTTGGATTAGAGCCATAAGATGATGAACAAAAGTACCCATCGGACTTATTTATAGAATAAGTACCGTGCCGCCATGGAGCCGACCGTGTCTGCCTGCATAGCTGTAGGCTTCGCCAGTCTACTCCTAACTCTAGATGGTGCAGGTACGACAGAGACCCGTGTAAACCGCGCGGCGTTGCCCTCTCTCACTTTTGTTGGTGATACATAGCCTGCCTATTGAACGTGGAGAACGCATGCCTTGTGACGCCATCTAGCAGCATCGTGATGCTCATCATCGGCGCATCGTTGCTAATGCCAATCACTGTCTGCCTCTATGCTGCTGGGTTAGACAGTTACGAGGCACAAGAGTACGAGAGGACCCGGTTACTGCAAGTATTCTCCATCTCGAGCTTGCGCTTCAAATACAGGGAAATGTCTAACCGTTGCCTTAATTAATTATTTCGGCTTTGCAGGGAAGAGCGCGAGCAATACAAACCTCAGCCATGCAAGCTACCGCGACGAGTGTTAATGTATCTTTATACCGGTCATTTACTCTCGGCCTGGGTAATTATTGACTGTGACCGCGAGGTAACAAGGCTGCCGCGTCGAACTGATTGTTTTTTTCTGGTGCAGGGTGACCGCATGTGGGAGTTCGCTGTGCCAATTCTCTTCATGGAGATCTTTGTGGATACATTGCTACCTGGCGCGTGCTTCTCGCTCGTCATGTATGCCTCGTGCCTCATTGCGATTCCGTCGGTGGGGAGACAACTTGATGCTGCAAACCGTTGGAAGGCCATGCGACTAGCTATCTTACTGGAAAATGTCAACATTATCGCTAGCACTGTGTTACTGGGGGCAATGCTGCTGCTAACAGACGCCGATGGACTCCACAAACCCGGTTGGACTTGGCCATTAACGCTTCTCTTCATAAGCACACTGGTCTGTGGTGGGGTGGGTCAGGTACTCAGTGAAGCACAGACATTGGGGATCGAGCGCGACTGGGTCGTGATAATCGCTCAAAGCAGTGGAGCGGAGCGGTCGAGTGCACTGATGAGCCTCAATACTATCCTTCGGCGTGTTGATCTCGCCTGCAAATTGCTGGGCCCTCTTGCATTTGGAGTTATCATGGATTTTGCTGGGCCCAATCCGACCACGCGCGCGATGATGGGCGCGTCGACAGTGGCAATCTGGAATGGCCTTTCCACCCCGCTTGAGTACTTCATGACGCGAGACATCTACAACCTTGTCCCCGCGCTTGCAATTAAGGGGGAGAGCTCGGAGCCATCCAATGACGCTTCCGGTACTGAAGATCGGCAAGCATTCGTGGACGGTCAATCTACGCTGTCTCGTTATGTAGGAATGTGGAGAAACTACCTGAGGCATCCGGTGTTTCTGCTGAGTTTTTCCTACTGCGCACTGTTTATGACTGTCCTGGATAATGGCTCGTTGAACACCGCTTATCTCAAGTGGCGAGGCGTACCCGATTCATTACTGGGCTCCAGTCGTGGTGCAGGTGCCGTGTTCGGGCTTCTGGGTACTGTGCTGTTCCCGTACTTGCAACGCACCATTACGCGACTGGAGCGTGTTGCTGTCTTGAGTATCTGGCTGTTTTGGCTGTTCCTAGCACCAGTGCTGGTGGCATTCCTGCTGACTGGCGAGTCGCGCGTGTCGGACTACGTTATGCTGTGCTTTATGGTAGGCGCACGCATGTGGCTGTGGAGTGCTGATCTCGCAGAAACACAGCTCATGCAGGAATGGATCGAGCCAAGCCGTCGCGGAGCTATCAACGCCATGCAGACGGCGACGTACCACTTATTTTACATGCTCATTCAAGTGATAGGCGTCGTGTACCACGACCCGAAACAGTTCGGAGCACTCGTGCTCTTCTCCGTTGCCACAGTGCTTGCTGCTGCAGTGGGTTTCACCATTTGGGACGTTCGATATGGCTGCCACCGAAGTTTGTATGTGCGGCCCACGACAGAAATTGTGAAGACAGTGACATCACCGTAAAAATCACTTGAAGACTCGTCACTGACGAGTTTGCTGCGCTACAGTATGGTTTTATTTGCATGAGCGCCTACGGTATCTGTGTGGGGATAGTTATCGATGGCGTCGAAATGTAAGTGTCAAATTAGTACAGAAGCGGACTTCAACGTCTTATGGCTCTCTAGGAGAGCACACCTTGGAGGAAAGTATTGTGGCTGCCATTTTCGTTGTCTTGCTGCACCAGTGCGCTTTTCAAGCATCTCGACCGGTAGTGCAAATGTCCGGTCTCATGTCTGTGCGTCGTCTCCGTAGCATGTGATTTGCAATGATAGTTTGTCAGACCATACATGAATTTTGTATGGTATATACTGCCAATTACCTGCCAGCAATATCACCAGCCAATCACAGTTAATCTAAATCATGATTTAAACCAATCGGATGTAGTAGGTCTAGGTGAGTCATCCAAGCCACGTATCAAGTCCGATAAAACTCTAAAATATGTGTATATTCATTCAGTTGTCAAGTGAGTATACGTATCACTTTCATATTCCTCTTTATCGGACCTTCGCGATGGGTTTGGAGGAATTGCAACCTGGCAACACATTGCGGGCTAAGGCAACTGCTGTCGCAGCATTTTCCAAGTTTTTAAAGGGTGAGGATGTTGAAGAGGAATACGTAAAGAAATGTATTGAGGAGGATGAGAGTGGCAAGAGCTTTGTGTGCGTCATGGATACGTTTGGAATGTATCTTGCGTTTAGTGAAGGAAAGAAGTGTAAATTGCTGGCACGAAACACTGCAATGCAGTACTATCGCCAAGCCAAAATTTGGCTCCTAGAGCAATTTCCTCAGCACCGAGCTTCGCTAGAATCGCGGCTGCTTAAAATGGGAAAAACTCAAGATAACTTTTGTCTGAAAAGAGATAACGGTGGTTTCGTAGCAAAGACTCCACCATGTACAAAGGCTGACTTGAAAAAAATGGTTGTGTATTTGTATGTCAATGCATGTTCTGAGAGTGACTACCAAGAAGCTGCTCTTCTGTGTCTGCTCTGGTACCTGTTCGGGTGAGCTTCGGACCTGTCAATGATCAAGAAGCGGAACATCTCTATAGATGCCGCCCGTGTCTTCTTCCTTCGCTTGGTCCGTGTGAAGACGTCGAAAGAACAAGGTTTGTCTCTCTTCCCCGACGCCGACTTCACAACGTGCCCCTTGCTCACTGTTGCTCTCGCCCTCTCCGTCCAAGCAGCACCGTGCCCAGCTCTCATCGGGAACCTTCCCGACCAAGTGCAGCTAACGCCGACCCCACTATCACATGACGTGCCGCTCGTGGAACTCCTGAACGCACCACCGGCGACCTCTGGTCTTGCTACGCCTGCTCCTCCTCCTCCTCGTACTGCTGCGGCCCCGACAATCTACGCACATGTCAATCGTGTGCTTGATCGCGTCGCCCCTGCCGGCGGTGTGTCAGCTGCTCTCACGTCGCACTCTTTCCGTCGTGGTGGGGCCCAGCATGCCAGCGGCTGCGAGAAGATGACCGCGCGCTGGATCTTTGATCGCGGATCTTGAAACCTAAGCACCCCAAACAAAGGGTTCAGCTACATTTTCAACACAAGTAGAGAAGACCACATGATTGCAAAGGTATTGAGTGTATACAAACCAGAAGACGTTGTCCCTCTCCAAGACCTGTCCAGATTTGACGCAGACACGCTTGACGCGATTGCCGAGTTCCAACGAGTCTTGTTCGCAGCTTGCTATCAAGTGGAGACGGAGAGCTTCAACATCAACCGGCAGGTTCTGGATGTCCTAACCGCTTGCGTCGTTAGGCACTATCCCGTCGTAAAGGGCTTGAATCCCAACAGTCTAGCGGTGCAACGACTCGAAACCTGTGTTACGCAGGCTGGGCGTACGCTTCCGGACCTCTTAGCCTGGTCGACGCATCTTGCAGGAGCGCAGCATTTCTGTAAAGACAACATAGAAGCATCCACCT
Organism: Phytophthora infestans T30-4; assembly: GCF_000142945.1. Taxonomy (NCBI): domain Eukaryota; phylum Oomycota; class Peronosporomycetes; order Peronosporales; family Peronosporaceae; genus Phytophthora; species Phytophthora infestans. The sequence goes on from NW_003303753.1 coordinate 1,154,535, forward strand.
CACCATCCATGCCAATGGAACCAAGCCAAAAACAGAAGATCATCGAGCACCAGGTCTCTGTCATTAAACACCTTATCAATATTTCCAAGTGCTAAGACGCCCGCATGGATCTGCTTGAGGCTAAGCTGAACGGTGATCCTGTAGCTGAAACGCGAAAAAGAAGCATTCAAGATGAAGATGCCACAGATGTGAGCAAACCCAAGCAAAAACAGCGTAGAGGATCAGCAACCTACCTTCATGCGACTTGGTTTACCTGGTACGCGCAAGAGCCACGCTGGTACGTCGAAGCACCGAAGCAGCAGCACTCGAAGGCCAAGCTGCTAGTCGCGTACATGAAGCTGTTCCTCGACGACGGCTTCGTTCTCAGCCAAACCTCAGCGAACTACCGCGACCGAGTTCTGGAGCTGGGGAAGCGCGCCTAGGATGCTGTACTCACGTACTTGAAAGGCAAACACAGCATCAACTCTCGCGGATCGAGCGCGGTCCTCAAGCACCTCCAGCGGGTCCACTGCGCCGGCGCGCTAAATGCCAAGATCCAGCGCCATCGTCAACTGCTCCAGACAGCTCCAATCCAAGACTCGTCTGCTGGCTACACGCAGGACGTTCTTGAGGAGGTTAGTAAGTAGAACAAACATTTAAATGTGAATACATTCACCCTTCCTCACAGGATTAAGCTATGTCGACCTCAACACACGTATGCAATCACCTTTCTTGCTGATCTGAGCTGTTCACGAAACTTGATCTTCGCTACAAGGCCTCTAGCCCAAGCATAAGCAATAACGATGGCCCGATTTGAACAGGCATCCTCAAGGCCGAAACCTTGCGCTCTCCCAGTTGAGCTACATCGTTGGAAGGGGGGGTCAGAGGCGACCTGGGGGTTTGGAAGGCCGTGAAGCCCGTACGGGAGATCAGCGTAGTTGCGTTGAAAAAAGTAAGACTGACCGCTTACGTGAGCTGTCGGCGACGGATTGACTGAAAGTGAGAGGGTGCAAACCATTCGATACGTGTAGTCTAACGCAATTACAAGTGGCACGTTTTTACAGGCAGATAATTAACCGATTAGGATTAGTAGCTCTGATAACTGGCTGTCGTCAATCTTAATTTACCGGACAGATGCAAAATTATCCGGACGATCGTGGCGATTCTGGAGAGTCGCTGCCAGACAAGGAGTCAATCTTCAGCGTTACTGCCTCATTGTTAAATTTGCTAGCTCATGCGCACGTGACTCTCATGCCAAAAATGCATAGAAAAACAAAATAGTGATTTTTGCAGCCCAGAGGGCGTCAGGCCATTTCCTGCCGTCTTTAAAACAGTCTGTTTGACCACTCTTTGGCCTTTTGCGTCATTTCACATCAGACATGCCCTCTCCTAAATCTCGTACCTATCTGAGATGAATTGTGTACAATACATAGGTCCGATAAGGTCATCCAGTCCGATAAATTTTGGTATGGATGGTGCTTCGTTAGCAGAAAGACTCATCAACTTGCGTGTAACGGAGTACGTAGCCCTAAGTGTACCCTAGTTACATGAAGTGTGACACGCCACACTTTAGAAGTGTGACACGTCATACGTCGGGATATTTGGTACAAGGTACCAAGGTCGTCCAAGGCCAACCATTGGCTAATGACATTGCTTTTCTATAGGGGGCCTTCAAAAAATGACGCAAAGCACACATCAATAGGCATTTGCGTGCAGAAATGCGATAGCCAACAAGTGCATTTGTGACGAATTTCGCGATTCAAATCTCTAAAAGAAAATCACACAAATTTGCTACCAGTTTGTCTGGGTGCGGGAGCTCGAACCTCGCCGATGGCAGTAAATACTGCGTTTGCGACAAAATCAGCTACGCACCAGCGCCACTGTAGGAAGGTTTTGTTGCTGCACCTTCTTAGAAGTAGCTTGAAGGAGCGGTGTAGCAGAAGATCTACGAAGAAAAGCTTTGTGGCAGCTTTGTAACGGTGGTGTCGCTGACACCTGCTTCGTTCGAGGTTCTTCTAGCCGATTTTTCCAAGAACTACACGGCTAAGTGGCGTCCCGTTTAGCGCGGCCGCCCTCCTAAACTACGCTTTCTACAAGCTTAAGCATGTACAGCGTCTCAGGCGTGGTCCACCCCCTTCATCGGACCATTGCAATGTTTGTTGTTGTGGTGTGGTTACAACTATGTCGGCGCGGCGCGCGCTCTGATGTCCATTTATATTTGGTTTGACGTCGTCATTTGATTTTGTGATGTCGCAATTTGCAGAGACTTCAAAACGGTCTCTTCAAAATGCCAGCGATTTAGTGCGACCTACCCCCATAATTGCTACAGGATTTGTGCGAGCGACATTCGGGATCTGCTATATTTTCTGAAGGCCCCCATAGGTGACTTATATGTTGTATTTAACTCGAGCTTAGCCTACCTATAAATATACTCAGTTTACAATCTACCTTAAATTGGTCACTTCGCTCCCTTTCGGTAAAATGGGACCTGTGAACTACCGTTCACTGAGAGTTTGTATACTCTCGAAAGCCAACTTCCTCTAGCGCAAGGTGCTGTGTGACCCCGTCACACTTGGTAGCACTCGTAGTCAATCCACGCCAACGCGGGTAAACTACCTGGACCTCTCCGAAGTTCGTTGCCATGGTTAGGAACGACTTCTCCCATCTGAACGACTCACACTTCGAGTCGGTTTGGAAGATGGCGGGCATCTTCGGAATGGAGGCCCTGCAGAGCCTGGTGGTGTCAACACCGGCCGAGCAGCTCGAGCGCGTCAATGCGTTTGACGCTTACGAGCAGGGGCTCATCGCGCATGTGCGGGAGAACCTGCAGGCTCCGGCGGCGGAAGCAAATCCGCCTCACCCGAAGCCAATACGGTTGAAGGTTAAGCCGTATGAAGGGAAGGAAGGCGAGAACCTTCACTTCTGGATCCGAGACGTAGAGCTCGCGATAGACGCGGCTCTGATCTCGACCGAGCAACTTCGTGTTGCTTTTGCACTCTCCAACCTTAGTGGCCGTGCTAAGAGTTAGGTGTACACACGGGAAGCAACATTCCCTGGATGTTTCACATCCTGGGCTCAGCTGTGCGAACAGCTCCGAGCCGCGTTCCTCCCGAGAACTACGAGTACCTCCAGCGCTCGCGCTTCCTATCGTGCAAGCAAGGGAGGCGTGAGCTGCACGAGTACGTCCAAGAGATACAGGAGCTCACGGTGTCCCTAGTGGGAAACCCACTCAGCGAACACATCAAGATGACTGTGTTCATGGACGGCCTTCGAGTATGCCCAGAGCGCACTCAGCTGATCCGGGTGCAGTCAAGCACTCTTGAAGAGGCGATTCAAGTGGCTCTTCAGGAAGAATGCAGCCATCGCCAGGCGCGTACGCCGGCCTCAGCATGGCCTGGAAGTTCTTTGTCGATCCCGGTCGAGCGCAACGGACCCGTTCCCATGGAACTCGGATCCGCCGAGCAGTGTGACATTCGCTGCTTCGGCTGCGGGAAGATGGGCCACTTCAAGCGCGACTACCCCGCGGAAAAACTCCGCAGACGAACTTTCCCCAAGCCCGTCCTCAAGGGTCACTGGCAGAAGCCAGGATCCCGGGGACAGGGGAACGCCGGAAACCAGTAGTGGCGGGGCGCCCTACTGGGGAAGAACTAAGTCTTCGTGAAGGATGCGCGGGTGGCGCGTACCACGGGGACTTCGTCCCTGAGAGTCTTCGCACTCTCGAATCGGCGAAGAGCAGCGGTGAGTTGCTCGAAGTACACGGATGTGTACGGGAACACGATCACCCTTTAGAATCTTGTTCGATTCTGGGACGTCGAAGAATTTCGCACGCCGCCAGACGGTTGCTCGTAATAGCAACAAGCTGTCCGATGCTTTGAGAGAAAGCAAGGGCAACGGGACGGTGTCAGTGCGACTGGCCGACGGGAAGGTCGTCACAGTCCTCAACGTCCAAGTGGATCTGGCCGTCAACTTTGAAGACTTTGACAGCCTCGAACAGTCACTGTTTTTTTTTCTCGACATGGATCCATACCATATGATCCTGGGCATGCCCTGGCTTGAGGAAAACGTGCCCTGGATCGACTGGCTAGGCAAGGCAATTGGTGCTGGCCACCCTGCGAAGTTCGACAGAGCATTGGTGGGTCATGTTCCCACCTCTGTCAGGATCCGGGGCGCCCGCAAGGGCTGCCAGGGTACCAAAGCATTCGGCAGATGCTTGGGAGTTGTCGACGTATATGACGACTCTGAGAACGCTTCGATGGCGGCGGCTCCCAGAAGAGGCGCTGGCCAAGTGGGTAACTTAGGTCCTCAAGCGGGTAACATAGGTCCGCAGACAGCTGCAGCTGTCACGAACGCTGGTAAAGCGTGATCAAGGTACACCACACACGGTCGCCCAGACCTTAACTGAAAGGGAAGACATCGGATACGCTTCCTGTGTGGGTAACACAGTACCACACGAGGCCTCGAGTGCCTCGGATGTCGGCGCTCCCACATCCCCAGACGTGGGTAACAAAGTTCCACGTCACGGTCACGGTCGCCGTCGACGACGACGCCGCCTCCGCCGAAAATCGGATCTGAACCTCGTTCAGATCGACGTCGCTTCAAGCGACTCGGGGTACAGTGCCCGGGTTCCTCCGATAAGGCCGATGGAAGAGTGTTATCACATCTTCGATGGCGAGACCGGTTTACCCGTCAAGGCTTCTGGTGTCTACTTGGAACCGTTGCCAGAGGTTGCAGAGATACTGAACCTCGAAGAAATGACGGTCGAGTCTTTCCTGGCCAACGTCAAGGCCGGAAAGGTTGCCGAGATGGTGCTCATAAGACCTGAGACCACTCGGGAGGAGCTGAACCCCTCCTCTGTCTTAGACGAGGACGTCCTGGAAGACCTGAACAAGCAGCGTCATACGCGCTTGGGTTCCGAGATCCTTAAGAGCCCCAAGGATCCTGTGTATCCTTTGGTGATGGAGTATGCGGGCGTGGTGAGCCAACATCCACCGAACCAACTATCACCAGATCGAGGCGTACGGCATGAGATTAATCTCGTGCCTGGCACAAAGTACTGTGTCACGAGACAATGGCCTCTTCCGCGCGAACAATGCGAGGTCATTGATGCCTTCTTCGCTACGAAAGCGAAGGCAGGCATGGTGCCGGAGTCGACATACAACACAGAACGTTGGCGTCTAGTTCATGCTTTTAACAAGCTGAACAACGCGACGGTGCCGGCCCAGGCACCAATCCCACGAAAGGATGTGCTGTTAAACAACATGGTCGGAAGCGTACTGTACAGTGCGCTGGATTTGGTAGACGGATACTACCAGATCCTGATGCGCGAGAGCGACATCCCGCTCACCGCGGTAAGCACTCCAAGCGGCATGCTTTGGGAGTGGCTCGTCATGCCGCAGGGCCTGTCTAACGCCCCGGCGACATTCAATCGCCTGGTGACGCAATTGTTCAGGCCACTGCGCGCCTTCGTACAGACGTACTTCGACGACATCTTCGTCCATAGCCGTGCCGAGGGAGGCAAGACGACCATGGAGGTACATCTAGGACACCTCCTTCGAGTGTTGGACGTAATGCGAGCAAACAAGCTCTACGCCAACATCGACAAGTGCGTTTTCGCGTCACCAGAGATTAAAGTTCTCGGTCGCTTCGTAAGCAACGTGGGTGTTCGGGTCGACCCAGACAAGGTCAAGGCCATAGCAGCATGGCCAACGCCCCGATCCCAGAAGGATCTTCGAAAATGGTTGGGCTTGGCCAGCTACCTTCACAAGTACAGCGCAGGGTACGCGGGCTTCGCTAAGCCCTTGTCGGACCTCCTTCAGACGGACGTCGACTGGCGCTGGGAACAAGAGCACCAGGATGCCTTTGACAGCATCAAGGCCAGTCTCCAAGAGGCCCCTGCCCTGGCCCTGCCGGACGAGACGAAGCCGTTTAGCGTCGTCTGCGATGCCTCCGACTACGCCATCGGGTGTGCACTGCTGCAGGCCAACACGGCTGGACATGAACGAGTCATCTCGTTCCAGTCCAGGCAGCTCAAATCCGCCAAACGGAACTACCCTGTCCACCACAAGGGGCTCTTGGCAATAAAGTATGCCCCTGTGAAGTTTCAGATTCACCTCCTGGGCTCACGGCCCTTCGTGATCTACACCGACCACGCATCCTTGAGGACGGCGACAAATTTGCCTCACCTCTTTCAACGGATGGCGACGTGGCTGTCCTTCTTCGCGGAGAACAGCTTCCGCGTCGAGTACAAGCAAGGCAAGCAAGCTCAACGTGCTTACGGACGCCCTCTCTCGGCGTCCAGATTACGAGTTGGCCCACATCACACGGGTGACAACGGATCTATATGATCGGATACGCATGGCGTATCGGGACGATGCGGCTGTCGCACCTATCGTCAAGCTCTTCGCGGCAGGAACGAGCATGAAGTCCGACTGGCTTTCGTCGCGACAGCATTCCCGGCTCCACCGATATGAGATGAAGGATGGCCTCCTCTATTACCGGGCGGAGCCCAATGAACCTCCACGGGTGGTCGTACCCAACGACGAGAATCTGGAGTTCGATATCTTCGCGGAGGCGCACGACGCGCCCTCCAGCGGCCACTTGGGCCACGAGAAGAATTTCCTGTCGGTCTCTCAGGCCTTCTGGTGGACCCACATGTACAAGTGGGTCGCCCGATACGTGAATACATGTAAAACGTGTCAGCGCGTCAAACCCGCATGGCACTCTTCGGCTCCACTACAGAGCCTGCCCGTACCGGCTGACTGTTGGAAGTCGATGAGTCTTGACTTCATCTTTGGGCTTCCCGCCGACGGACACGGCAACACCGGAATTTTGGTGTTCGTGTGTCGGCTGAGCAAGATGGTACATCTCTCCAGTGCCCGTTACTATCACAGGCGAACAAACCGCGAGGTTGTTCGTCGATGGCGTGTTCCGCTCTCACGGTCTCCCGTAGACGATTGTCTCGGACCGAGACCCGCGGTTCACGGCTGCGTTTTGGAAAACGCTGTTTCCTTTACTGGGAACTCGTCTGCAGATGTCCACTGCGGACCATCTATAGACAGACGGTCAGACAGAGCGCGCCAATCGAGTGCTCGAGGACACTCTGCGCAGTGTGTGCGCGGAAGCACCACGTACGTGGTCGACGCATCTTCCAGTTCTTGAGTTTGCGCTCAACAACGCGGTACACGCATCCACAGGGTTCACGCCGTTCTACTTGAACGGCTTCCGTTACCCCAGAGTGCCTCTAACTCTTCGAGGAGACACTGACCCCTCTATTCTAAGTGGGGGAGAGGCTCGGAAAGCTAGGTCTCAGATGTTAGACCAGTTTCGCTGCGGAAACAAGTGGAATCCTTTGTGGATACCAAGCTGAGCGTTATCAGCAGGGTCCGCGATGCCATGGCAGCGGCCCACGACAAACAAAAGGAGTTCTATGACAAACATGGAAGGGGAAACTAAGTGCATTTAACGTGGGGACTTAGTGCTAATAGACACAAGGAACCTGCCGCTAGACACTGTCAGCTCTGTCTGCAGCAACAAGCTGAAGCACCGCTTCATCGGACCATTTGCAGTCCTGGTCAGGCATGATGCGTCGTACACCATCCTGCCTAAGTCAATGACGACGCACCCGACGTTATATGTTGGACGTCTTTAACGGTACTTTGATTCGCAGGGGGTTGCTGACTCGCAGACCCACCTTGGCCCAGCTCCTCGAAGCGAGGGCCAGTCACAGACGTCGACGAGGGCGTCGGAGCAGGTATTCAAGCCTCGGTCTGATCGGCAAGGCTGCGGTCAAGACCGTATGCAGGAGGGGCCCCTTACGAACGGACCACGGCGCCATACGCCGGGTACGCCGAGTACGCCGGGTACGCGCCATATGCGGACGACTGGGAGTGCGCCGAAGGCGGCTCCGGACGTGGCAGCAGAGCCTCGATACGTCGGACATGCGGAAGGCCTCGTCCAGATCGAGCGAAGAGGCCCGTCGGTCCACCCGCAGATGCAGGCTCGCGACCTCACGCTCCAACAGGTCCAGGCGGCCCGCAAGACGAGCGAGCTCGCCCTGATTCCCGGCCTGGGCGGCAGCATCCCCGCCAGTCCCAAGGCCAAGTGCAATCTCAAGCACGAGGACGCGTTGACGAAGGCGGTCAAAAAAAACCTCAAAACCCTGCGTCGGACCCGCAGGAGAAGCACTCGGACGAGTGTAGCGTTCGGGAGGCGCCGAGTGTTCGTACTCGTACGAGGGCACCTCCGCCCCTGCTTGACCGGAATGGAGAAGTCCACTACCACGTGGAGCGGATCTTCCAGGAGCAACGGCGTCGTGGTAAGCGACAGCTCCTCGTGAAGTGGAGGGGTTATGCCCACTCCGAGAACGCGTGAAAGCCGATTGAACGGCTCCTGGCTGACTGCCGGAAGGCTGTTGCAATCTGGGAACAGAAGCGGCGGCAGCTTCACAAGTAGTCCGGGGCTTCTTGCCCATATGGGGTACGGACGTTGACGACACTCCGTAACCGCGCTCATCGTGAGCGCTAGAAGCCGCGCGCTTCAGAATGTCCCTTGGCATCATGCGCTTGCTGACCAAGTGGGCGAACCGGACTCGAAGATCACGCTGGTCCAGGATGCGGGACAGCAGCTGACTTCATAGAGTTCCCGTAACTCCGAGGGTGAGTACTTGAGAGACTCCACCTAAGCCCAGAACATGTCCTTACAAGAGCTCCAGTTGGGACAGTTCTCGGGAAGAACTCAGGGGTAACCCCAAAGAGGGTAGAGACCACCCTGGTTCTCGGGCTTCTTACGACAAGTCGTGAAGTCCTTAAGAGGGATACGGTGTGGCGCGAGAAGCACACACCGAGCCGCCTCCAAGTTGTCAACAAACAACTGCTCCTTCTGGACAAGGGTACGTTCGTAATCGCTCGTGGAGGTGTGGCCACCAACAAGACCACGAGGAGCGACGAGAAGGTCCAGGAAGAGGTCAGCCCCAGAGCTCTCCTCGGGAGGCTAATACCCACTTGAGTTGATGGCAGCTCCCTGGCTGACGGGTGCCACCACAGAACCCCCACGCGCGCGCTGGGCAGCTTGGAAGTCTTCCTGCTGCTGGTCGAGGTCGTTAGAGATCTCCCGGGGCTCAAGAATAGCACCTTCTTTCTCCTCCTTCTCATCCTCTTCATCCGAGGAATCGAAGAGGCCCCGATGGGAGTACCCGTCTCCTTCTCCTCGCGGAGTGGAGACTTAGAAGCCGTACGCTTCTTAGAGGGATTGGCGCCTTCGGCTTTAGCGGCCTTAGCACGCGCAAGACCCTCGGCAAGCGAGAGACGTTTGCGAGGTTCTTCCTCCTCGTGGTCGCCAGATTGGGAGTGCCCTTAGCCTTGACGGCCGGACTCTTAGAGCGCACCGAAGTCCTGGGACTGTGATCACCTTGATCACTAGCGGGCGACGGCATGCTGTCGTCCTTGTGCTTGCTGGGCACCATCCCGTAGAGCGCACAGGAGCATCGTGCGTGCTCCCGGGCTCTGCTTCGTCCTCACTGCCTGAGTCGAACTCACGTTCAGCGAACTGAAGGTTCGGACGATTATCTGGGGAGGCCGAGGGTGATGTACTGCGGTGCTTGCTTGTACGCTTGCCCACAGCCGCGCCATCAGTTGAGCCGATCGCCTCGGAGGCCACCTGAGTAGCCTCCTGGAGTGCCGAGCCTTTGCCGTGAGGCTTAGTGCTCTTGGCTTGCGCCTTTCCGGCAGCAGCCTTGGAGCGTGTCTTCGCACCACTTTTCGCAGTGCCACGGGGCATACTAGCAGTCGATGTGGAGACCAAGAAGAGGAGCGCTCAAATTGCTGCTCGTGGCTCTAATTGTGAAGTGAGCCTCCGCCGCGCTCGCGCGGCCAAGTCGATGTATTTTTTACTTTGAGAATGAAAGTTTGTGACGTACACTTCTTCATTCTGCTTGGTCGGTAAACCGAGCCTAAGTGGGGGGGGGTGTAACGGGGTACGTAGCCCTAAGTGGACCCCTAGTTACATGAAGTGTGACACGTCATACTTCGGGATATTTGGTACAAGGTACCAAGGTCGTCCAAGGCCAGCCATTGGCTAATGACATTGCTTTTCTATAGGTGACTTATATGTTGTATTTAACTCAAGCTTAGCCTACCTATAAATATACTCAGTTTACAATCTACCTTAAATTGGTCACTTCGCTCCCTTTCGGTAAAAGGGGACCTGTGAACTGCCGCTCACTGAGAGTTTGTATACTCTCGAAAGCCAACTTCCTCTAGCGCAAGGTGCTATGTAACCCCGTCACATTGCGGCAGCCCGCAACGACTGAAGATATTTTTGCTACTACTGTAGATACTGGAAAAGAGGGGGGGGTTAAGCACAAAATTTGTGCCGAATGAAGACTGTTAAATAGTCTTCATTCGCCTTGCTGTCTGCCTAAAGATTCTGAAAGTCACAAACCACGGACGAGCTCTCTACCGTTATAACTTGGAAGGACTAGAGCATGACAGATGCGTACGGGCCACGCGTGGGGTCTGAAATAATGACCTCCCAGTATGCTGAAAAGCACGGGCTACGGAAGTGCACGCACAAATCCACGGAAGAACACGTAACAGCGAGGGTGCACGGAAAGAAATTGTCCCATAACATCACGGTAGAACATGAAGCACACTCGACGAACCAAGCATGAAGCCACGGGAGAGCATAAACGGGAAATCACCGAGCATTGAAATACGATACCAGGGTAGCACCGGAGCTCACCAAGCCACGGCACATGATACTACTGGAGAACATGGTAGCACGGACGACAGACCATTTGTGACACCACAAGATCACATAATGGCATGGACGGTGGCCCAACCACTAAACGATGGGAGAGCACACAGTAACGGGAGCTATAAACGGGAATTCGCCGAGCCTCAGAACACGAAACCAATGTAGAATTGGAGCTCACCGAGCCACCGAGGACAATATTACAGTAGAATACGATAGCTCAGACGGCGGTCCAGCCACGAAACCACGGGGGAAAGCTTCTACAGAGCACGAAGCTTCACCGCGGAACACGATATCACGGCAGGACACGGTACCACGGGCGAAACATTTACACTATGAGTCCACGATAGCACTTACGATACAGTAACAGCACAACATTACAGTAGCCTGCCACACCATGGGAGCACGATGCACGGGCGCGATGCACGGGGGACGGAACAGCAAAACTACTATGTGGAGACACCGAGCTCTCGCAAGAGCTCCCATCAGTCAGGATACAGGCCATGGGAATATTGATGTTCATTAACTTGACAGGGTACAGGCGATGGGGCGTCATGGGCCGCGAATGATTATGGACTACTAAACGTTTGGAACCCACGTAAACGTTTGGGAGCACAGATTAGTTAGCAGCCATGAAAGAGTCGATTAGCAAAAGTTGTTAGGAAAGGGGCTGTCAAATAAGAAGTCGCCGTTCAATTGGACTCGGAGGTAAGAATGTTTGACATTTTTTGTTTGGTTTGTGAGCACTGACTTATTATATTATTGTTTTCGTTTTTTTCGAAGCAAAACCACAAAACCAGCAAGACTATTTACGATTCGTACCGTGGAGCTAAGTCGATGCCTCTGCCGTCCAAGTCGAGAAGACCTCGGACTTTTGGCAGACATGAAGGGCATCACTGCAGATATCAACCGATATCTTTCTGATAAGCTTGGTGGGTGCTTCTGGTGACCGTGACGAGGATGTGCCAGTCAAAGTTTTTTGTCAGTTTAAACTAACATTGTTTTTTTTTTGCTTTAACAGATATGGTTCTGACTTCACAGCAGACTAGAAACATTTTGGCTTTTGTACTTCGATGTTTCGTCTGTGTTCGTCATTCCATGTGAGTGTGGTTTCGTGTAGTGAAACCACTTATCATTTAGTGGTCAAATTTGGCCTGTACGATCTCGTGGTTTCGTACGCTTCTGTTGCCCGTGGACTCCATGTTCTTCCGTGATCGTGCTCTTCCGCGCCCTTCGTTGATTTGTGGCCCCCACTCACCCGTAGCTCACGCTGTTTTGTGGTTAGGCATTCGCGGTTTTGGTTATATGATCTTTCGTAGGAGTGCTCTCATCGTGAAGCTTGCTTCGCACCTGGTGTACCTCCAACCATGGCGTTGTTGTCCTTTTTCACGTGGTGCTTGCATTACCCCGTGCGTACACCGCATCTGCTTAAAACTGTGCGATAGATGCTCCGGAATTGGTAGAGCTTCGGGGCGGCTAAGCAACACACAAGCAACACAACAACCAAAATAGAATGATACAAGCGTTAGGATATCATATTAAAACATCACGCGTCCCCCACTTGAAGATTACCTGTTGCTCTTCTTCCGACTTTCAGAGCCTCGAATACGGTAGTGCAAAAATTGTCCTGCCTTGTACCTTTCGAATGCTGTCTGGAAGTCATCCCAGCTGTTGAATGTCTTGACCGGAAGATCTGACAAAATGTTAGTCACAGGCTTATGCGCTTTCAGCTTCTTCTTTCGCTCTTCCCACGTTTTAGTATTTCGTTGATGTAGGCGCCGTCCCGTCGACACAGTCTAAGTGGAAGTAGCATGGCGGGGTTGCCCCCCCCATTATTAAACTTGAAACGCTTGGGTGGAAGCGCAGCTGTTACTGCGTCATGACAATCCGATTATTCGTACTCCGTTCGAGACTTTTTCGCTTGCGGTTTTGATTTCGACCCCGCAGTTGACTGACAACTTGTTCTGGCATTACATGTAGCAGATTTCGTTTCGGCCAAAGCTGACTTGACTATCAGGTCTTGATTCGGCAGGTGCAGTAGCTCGTGAGTGTACGTAGTCTGGGTTGGCGGCTTCTGTCGCTACATCTGCGTCTGCTGTGGCGTCTGCGTTTGCTGTGTCTGCGCTTGCGGCGTTTCCGTCTGCGGCGTCTGCGTTTGCGGCGTCTGCACTTGCGACGTCTCCGTCTGTGGCGTCTGCGCTTGTGGTGTCTGCGCTTGCGTCATCTCCGTATGCGGTGTTTCCGTCTGCGCCTGCGTCGTAGTCCTCGTACACCAGACCCTTCATGTCAGCATCTTCATTCACCACATCCACTAGGGTGGCGAACGGGTCATCGATATACACATCGTCGTCCACAGGGTCCGTGGTTATCCCTTGAGCAGCGCAAACGTAGTCGACTGGCTTGTGGTATCGCAAATTAGCACGGCTTTCTAAAACCAAACAAAAGATCGCCAGGTGGTGAAAGCAGCACGAGTACCACGATGCCTCGAGCCTGTGCCTCCATCTGCAGAACCGTCTTCTCCTTGTGTTGGCGCTCCCTTTGCCGACATCATCACCGGTGCTGCCTCTCGCTTTCTTTACATTAAAATGGGGACCATGGGATCCGTACTTACTCGAACAAAGCTATCACAACATTAAAAAATTCGATTCTTATGATTTTTTTACGTAAGATAAGCCATGGTAAATTTCCCAAACCCAAGTGCGTCGTACAGTACTGCACCCCGTTTTCGCAGGGGTGGTCCATTTAGGATTTTAAATATATAAGATTTAAGCAAACAAGTGATAGTTCATTTGCATTCAATCCGGAGGTTTATCAAAGGTCCAAGGGCGCGCAAACGGGATGCAGTACTGTACTGTAGGCACTTTGTCGTGTAATCGTTGATGCTTTTTTACCAAAGTACAATTATAATAATACCAGGTACAGTAATGCACCCCGTGTGGACCATATACGATTTGCAAATTAACTAGACTTAAGAATACAAGCAATTGCTCATTTGTTTTTCGACTTATCACATCTGAAAGTTTATCAAAGGTCCAGGGGCGCGAAAGCGGGGGAAATGCAGTTAGCGACTACTGTACACCGTGCAAAATATGTGACGCGGCAATCGGCCAATGCGCAAGGTTCCATCTTCACATCACGAGTCATGATGTGAAGATTCACGACCAAAGCCCGGCCACATGAGCTGGATTTCTCGGAGAAGTTCTCGCCGCCTTCCAATACAATTATGCGTACTATTACGTTAGGGTAAGTTAAGAAAAAGCCTCGAAGGCCATGGTGAAGTCGTGTATATCTAGACGCTCTGAAGCGACGGCTGACGGATCGGCAGTAGGGCTGTCTTGGCGTGGTCGTTTACGCCGGGATATGAGTAGCTGGGCTTGTTGGACGCATCGGTACTGTTGCTAGAATTGTTGGACGTAGTCAAGTTGGACAGCATCACCTTGAGGCTTAGACACCTCAGCGCGTTCAGCTCCACCTGGTGCTGGTCGTGCAGGTGTTGCGACGACGCTGGGTGTAGCCGGCTCGCCCTCGCGTTACCGTTCTCGCTGCGTGACTGGCAGGTTGACTGGCTACGAGTAGGCAGAGTAAATTCAGGCACGACGTCGCCCCCCATGTCCTGATCGATGTTTAACTGATGCACGTTGGCACGCGGCATATCCAGACGCTCCATGGGAAATCCAACGTTCTCGTCGCTGCTGTATTCGGAGCCGCTGGCGTCCAAGCTGCAGTCCTCTGCGCTGGGGTCCAAGGCCGAAAAGCTGTCTACTAGGCTGCACTCGGCGCCGTCAGCGCCCCTTTGGAAGGGGCTGCTGAGGTCCAGCGCTGCGAGGTTAAGAGATCCGAAGTTTCGTTTCATGACGATGGCGCCTGGTATGTGTGCGGTCTTTCAAAAAAAAATACAGCAAACGCGCTTAATCCCAGACACGTTCGAACGGCACTTGACACGCTTGTAGACCGCAGTAAGAAGATCGGCAAGCGGCTGCGGCGGTGGCTTCCGAACAAAGAGGAAGGCGAGGGCGGAGGCAGGATTCGGGGCTTATGACTGTGCACCAAATGCTTTCCATTCGACGTGGGAATTTCTTGACTGAGATTCGAGCTGCCTAGAGTAGCGAGTGGCGACCACTGGCTTGATCGTGAAACAGTCGGTCAGTTGAAGAAGCGACGGGTGCGTCAAACCCGTTGGTAAAAGAAAACGCACTTTTGCAGGACTCACACTGCCGGTATCGCATGGCGGAGAGCACTGTGGCGCCGCCCGGCCCGCAATACTGTAACGCCTTCCCCATAATAAAATGCTCCGTAAAATGAATGCAGCCTATTTCTCTAGCTGCCTCTTGACAAAACCCAACTACATGTATTAATTTGTGGCTGCGGCTTCGCTTAGAAAGCAAAAATAGTATTTGCCCCCAGTCGGCCCGGAGCAAATTATTTACTGCGCTTTCTTATAATACTGCTCCGAAAACGGAGTCTTCTTTTAATATATGCGGTGCGCCCCAGCTTCAAAATTGGCCTTAATAACATGTACTATCGGCCATTTTGACCGACAATATAAAAGAATTTATTTGATTTGAGCATGCCTCCTGCACAAACGTTATACCAATACTGACTTGTTAGATTGGATATGACAGTTCTGGTTCAAAATCGCTCCTTCCTGAATTTACGGATATTGGAGTACCTCAAACGTTAGACTGATGTTTTAATTAGAATGACAATTTCTGGTTCCATACAACATTTGGACAAAATCTCACTAAATATTTAAAATTAAGTGAGATTTTGTCCAGAAGCATTTTTAAAACAGGTCTATCTCCACGCTTCCTCGATACATGGACTACAAACTTGGATATTGCCAGCTTCCCTTTATTTGATGAAATTCATGGCGGCCTGAGTAACTTGATATATCGCTATATCTGATAGATCAGCTGTCCACCGCTCAGGAAAGATTTTATTGTACCGGTACAGAAGCAGCGACGGGGATTGTGGGATCGCCTCAACCACGCATGCGCTGTGACTGGCGCGCCGCCTGAATCTCTTGAGCTGGAGGCATGCGAATGGAATTCCAGTTGAACATGCAAAACTTCAAGGGGTGCAAAGCGGATTTCGCAAAACACGACAGCGCTGTGGTTTTACAGTAAGAAATCAGAGTAAGCTCATTTTTTCCGTACTTCAACCTCCAAAATAAGACCTTTCCTTTTTATTTTAAGATAATGTATTTTAAATATTGTGAATATGTCAAATTTGCCGATGCTGGCCAACAGCAGCAGTAACGGTAGCAAAGCTAGGCACCTTTTTGCTCACTAGTTTGCGTTGAACGAAGGACATGCGTATCGCATAACTTGATGCGTTGAACGCACTGCGTTCTGCCTCTGAGAGTCCTGCTGGTATTGCATTGTGTGCCACCTCTTGTTCGTCGGTCGGCCCTAAGAAGAGCCGCCTTACATCACGAGTTATTTATAACAAGTATTGTGTGTTTCCTAGGTACTGTAGCGTCTACTGTAGCTTCCCCGCTACATGTGTGCCATCTGGATTGATGAAGCAATCGCGACAGCAAATGCAGTCCACGGTGGAGTGCATTGGCTGTGGAGTCCACGCTGCGGTCTCTTGCTCGGCCGGCTGCATTCGCGCACATCGTTGGAGTGTTCAGTCTGCCTTGCCAATATCTCTTTTTGGCCATTTATTGCACCGTCAACTGATAGATACTATCATAGAAGAGGGAAATACTAGCTTATTTTAATAAGCCAGTACAGCTTCTGCATCATTACGATTTTGGTTGACCTCCGAAAATCCCGCCTGGTTGATAGAGAATTCCCTTGTTACATGACAATGTCACTTGTAAGTACTTAAGAACATGTACTTCAAGTAACTATTTGAAGTACTTAAGTAAATGATTTTTCGGTGATAATTTCAATGCAATCATTTACTCATTGTGGAAGTTTCCAAGATACTCAACTTGAGACCCAACAACCGATCCAATTGGCTCATTTATCGTATTAGGTACGACATCGGACTTAACTGGAGCGTCAGGGTACCATCCGTAACAGTGTCTGTCGATTGTCAAATTCCGGAACATGTATTATATTACTTCGAAGTATATTATGACTTGTATCGGGACATTCAACCCAGAAGGAGAATGACAATGACATCCACGTCCGTTCGCAGCCTCTCTAGGCTCGCTGCGCAAGAAACAAGGCACGACACACAGCAGGCAATTATGCTGGTAAGTCAATGTATAACTCTATCGGATAACGAAAATGCAAAAAATGGTAGAAGAAGTTGAAGACGGACGGATCGGCGCTACCTGATAAGTATCAATGCTACCTACTCCTTCAACTGCTGTAAATTCAAACTCAAATCTTCAAGCAGCACCTTCGTATCGTCGATCAGCTGCGTCTCGGCGCGCAGGACATCAAAGCACATCTTCTTCTTCTCGTTCGACAGCACCGACGAGCCGCCAGAAACGCAAATAGGGCTCCAACGCCGACGCGAGGAAGTTGCCGAGAGCGCAGCGCTCTCCAAAGATCGCACCGCACGCTGGCCCTGAACCGTCAACTCCGCTAGTCTAGGCTTCATGCGGCGTATCTCCACAGCTAATAGCTCCAGCTCACTCTTGAACTCGCGCTCAGCACGTGATAAATGCGGTTGATTCTCTTTCACTGCCTGCAAAACTGCTGCAGCGCGCTTACTCAGATTCTGTTGCACCGCCAGAGCGCGCTTCATCTTCTCCTGTAGCTTCTTCATCGAGGCACAGACATCGTCCGCGTGCTGCTGTACCGCTACCACCTTATCTGCCTGTGTCTTAATTATCGTGGCGTGCAATTGTAGGCGGTCACGCATAAGCTGATCCATCCCATCGACATACTCCACGTCCTCATACAATATCTTCACTCGCTCCAGCACAAACGCAAGCACAGCGTCGTCCACCTCGTGCATCAGTGTGTTGCCAGTGACCCTCGTTCCACGGGCGCTTAATGCCTCCAATTTATCCTCAACTAAAGCTCCAAATGGTCTGATCCCACCGCCACTTAAGTTGTCACTGGCAGGAGCTCGCGACTTAGACGACGCCATCGACGCTAGCGTATCGGGCAATCTCTTCTGTACATTCTCAGGGCTCGTATTGCTGCTGTCCGTGAGTACCCCCTTGAGCAGCTCGCTAGACGCGGCGCTAACATTCACAACTTCAAAGCTGCCAGATGCGAGACGAAGTAGCAGCAAATGCCCGAAGTTCACGTTCTTCACAATACGAGCGCCAACAACATTTGATATCGCAGACGACGAAGCAGGAGAAGGTCCAACGCTGCTTGGAGACACGCTGAAAACGTGGCGAACGGAGCTCTTTGGGACTGCTGTGAACTGCTTGCCCGAGGCGAGTGCGAAAACCCAACCCACATTGATCACATGAACGCCCGTCGAATGCAGACAATAGACTAGTCGTGGGTCAGCAGTGTCCCGCTCAAGCACAGCCTTGCCACCCGAATCATCAATACCGAGGTTAAGGCACTCCAGCAGCAGTGCAGGCAGCTTGCGCGTGCCATTCGCAGCTGCCGGGTGGCGATCGCTTCTCCACAAAGGCCTGATAGGAACGTCCAGTAGAATCATCTCAACGTGGCCTGAAGTGAACGTGCGCAACAAGAAAGGAGACGCACTACCAGGACGCTTCTCCGCCAAATTACGAGAGGCATGAGGCACCACAAGCAACGACGTCGCAGAAGACCCCCCTGACACATGGTTCTTGCCTTCTACCACCGACTGGGGGGTCACATCGACGGGTCCTTGTACTGCGATCGGCCACGTATCCGGCGAAATGCCGCTCACATGTGGGCTGAGGTAGCAGAACACACCGGCATTAGTATTGTCACATCCGACGGGTGCGCGTCCACCAAAGCGAGGGCTGGCACGCCGCGTCTGTGTGGATTCCAGAGCCCAACCTTCTCGCAGCCAGTATTTCTGCGACTTGAGTTCAAGTAGGCGGGACTGCAGTATACTTCCGCTGCCAGCCTCTTCCATCTTCTGTTTGCAAACTGCAATCTGTGCGTCTACCTCAGTCCTCAGAATCTGAAGGAAGGTCTTGTCAGCGCAGCAATCATAAGGTACCAAAGGGCATAGTGCATACACAGCGCCATCCGAACGCAGCACATAACACGTGAACGCGTCCCAGATCTGCGCAGCCTGCGTTTGACCTGCATGTTGTTGTTGGGCCTGGATCGAAGCTCCAAAGCAGAAGCATGTCGAGAAGGCACCTGTGGCGCGAGCTTTAGTCGGAAAGTCCAATCGATGACGCTGTTCCGGCTTCGACACGTCCTGTTGCGTGTTGAACACCTCGATCTCCTCCGCGTCTGACAGCACCACGAGGTGCGTGTCGCTCAGCGGGTGCCACGCCGCATGCCGCACATTGCTAAAGTAGCCCACAGTTCGTACTACTGCAGCAGACTGCTCACGGGACACGAAGGCCACGCGCTTTCCCGGCGCCACGCGCTGTTTGACCTGTTCCGCGACTCTGTCCTGGTCCTTTAGTTCGTCCTCCTTAAGCGCGATCTCCTGCTCACTGCCGTCCTCGAACCTCACGAGAAACCTCTGAATGCAGTCATTCTCCGCTCGGCGCTGCAGACTCTGCGGCTTGTGCTTGCTTTTCGCGGGTAGTCGTAGCACTTTGATCCAGTTCTTGGCCAGCAGCAGAATCTGTGAGCCGCTGGTATTGAGCTTGATTTGCTCCACTTCAGCAGCCTTGTGCGGATGCAGCAGTGGGTCCAGCGTCACGTGTTTCAGCAGCTTCTCCGTCGGTGGCTTGACTTGGCTCTGATGGAGTACGTTCGAGAGGAAAAGTCTTCCACAGTCACTCCATAAAGCAGCTTCGCCGTCACGCATATCGAAGGTCTGAAGGTGCGCGGCTGTGCGCATATTCGCGTATGTGGGGAGAGACACGGAGCCGCAAAGCTGCAGGTTGTCATGCAACGCCCAGTCGTCCAAGTCGGCGCGCATGGTCATGAGATGTCGACTTTGGCTGGCTTGGGCAGAATTTGAACGGAGGTGTACCAGTGCCAGATTTTTTGTGGCACTAGCGTGGACCGTCCTAAAAAGTCTTCAGAGGAGGTTTTTTGACGAGCACGAAAATCAGCTCATCGAGGTTTTTAGTGCTCCACGGCAAAGTGAACCCATTTTGCTCGTTCTGCTCGTTTTTCAGCGATCTAATTTGCCGAAAACAATGTTTTATTTTACTGGCTATTAATCTACTGCAAATTTTGCGATAGGAAAGCATTATTTTCCTCCGAGAAGAACAATGGTGTTGACTCGTGCCTAAGCTTCTGCTGCAGCCGCTGCAGAAGCCGACGCACACGCAGACGCCCAAGCCGCTGCACAAGCCGCCTACGCCACTGCCCAAGCTGTGACCTTGGCTGAAGGCCAACCAGCTCCCACCCACACTGCACAGCCATTCGAGATCCGAGACGTTTCCCCTGTTGGGCACGGCTTCAATTATCGCGAAGACACCGCCATCGTTCCACATATGTCCACGACGCAGACACCAGCATTTGTACTCTCTCCAAGCGAAACCCAACACGTCATGAACATCGCGCAGCACTTCATTACCCTGACCCAGGCCCTTGCTGAAGAGCAGGCCATGTTCCAGCATCACCAGCGTGCGGAAAACGACGCACAGAACGCGCCGTTGATGGCTGTTCAAGCTTCGACGGAAACAAGAGTGCAGCAGTTCACCGAGCAACAACGTGCAATTGCCCATCAGCTTATTGAAGCGCTAGCTACGACACAAAACGAGCTGGCGTCTCAATTTCAGCAAATGCAGGTGTTGGAAGGGGACAGAGTTATGCAGATCGAAAAATTCGTCGATAAGAAACTGGGCGAGGCCCTACAAAAAGTGCATCAGTCGAGTCAAGCGATTACCTCACAGACGGACGTCGCTCAGAAGCTTTTGGTCGAGATCGAACAAACTGTCGCCAATAGCCAAGCTGCTTTCGCTAGTCACATTCGTCAAGTCGTTGAAAGTGAGTTAACAAGCCTGCAGCATGATTCTTTAAGTGCAGCGCAAGTACAGCGAGTGGTGGACGAAACGGTAGCTGCGGCTATTGCTGAGGCAAAACAAACAATCGATACAGAGCTCCAGCGTGCCCGCAGCGAAATTCAACGTGAAATCGCAACCAGAATGGAGGAACCAGTCCGGTATTTGGTTTTGGAGCTGACAACGCAGGCGGCACGTCAACTGGAATCTCGCGTGCATAGTCTGGTTACGAATACACAGTCGGAACTGAACCTACAAATTCAACGCCAAGCGAATGCAACGTCAGTTCTGCGTGAGAAGCTGCAGAAGCAGCAAATGCGCTTCAAGCATCGGTCGAATCGAATTGGTGAAGAATGGCTAAAGACTTTTATCCAGGATGTGCTGCTGAGCAACCCAGATTTAGTGAGTCATGAGCGACAAGAACAGTCGCAACAATCTTGCACAGTTTCGGGAGGCGATATAAAGAACACGATGAGTTTGAAGAGCAGCTCAATGCCACTCTTGAGCGCAGTATCGGAGTAGCAGCTACGACGATCGGCAACGCTATCAACGGTGGAATGCGCTGCATAGCCAAGTCCTCGCTCAGGCGTGATCACGATTTTGATGATAGCGTCTCCGACGATGATGTCTGGGTGAACCCAAAAGACCTTCAATTGGAGAATCGGATGAAGGAAGCGTGGCGAAAAGCTTACCATTGTAGCAAACCTGATCACGTCTCTTCTGAAGCAAATTTGGACCGTGAAGGCAAGAACGCTTGGGGCAATCGAATTGACAATGGACCAGAAGTTCTGGCTCGGAATGGCAAAGAGAGTGAAGGACTCGTTTCATCTCTGCAAACTCAGTTGTCCTTTACCGGTGGAGCCGCGTTTAATTCCGGTGTACCGCTGGTGGTACCACCTACTCAAACACAGATCTTCGTCCAGAAGGAAACGCACTATGGACGCCACCTACACCCATCTGCGGTACCGCGTCGTCAATGCCAGGAGGTTGAGCAACCCCAGCAGCCTGCGCCACGCCAAATTCAGCCCCGGTATCGTCATCGCGAGACCCATTCTCCTGTTCCTCCACGACTTCAATCTGGAGGACATCGGCACCAAATCCAGCGCCACCGCAAGCAAGCTCACCATGCGCCGCATTAGACAAATGGGATAGTTCGAAAGATGTTATGTGTCAATTCATACACTGTATGTACAGCACCAGGTGTCGAACGCGCTTGATGTTTTCGTGAAGATCACGGACAAAATCCAGATGTGTAAGATTGCTGCGGCTGAGGTCCCACGTGTTCAATGTCGCGGAGATCCTGGACGAGCACAACAAGGACCTCAACACGGACCGACGGACTTCGAGGCGTCTGTGCTGACGCTGCGCGGCATGTACAAGGACGGCTTGATCACTAGCGAGGAGGCGGTTCTGACAGACCTGATCAACGAATACTTCGCGGTAGAAACCGCAGAGCTCGGCTGGCCTGGACATGGTCTTCTCCATTGCTCTCTCACACAAAGCGTTAGAGTCTAAAAACAAGCTGCTGTCGCAGCTTCTAGCTCAGATGGCGCGGAGCACTACTCGCACGTCGGTGAAGGTCGCTGCTTTGTGCCGCTTTTCGAGAAGCTGGCTTCCTTCAAGGAGAAACAGTACTCGTTTGTGGGTCTGGAGCTGCGGCAGTTTCTCATCGACAACAAGGTGTCGTCATACAATGGACGCCCTTAACCAGGTCGAGAAAGTCCTCAAGGACTACCTTGCTAACAGTTCATAGGCGAACATTGCTGAGGCCACCGCGAACTTCTTGGGCCAGTCACAGCCGCTGTTCGACCTCGCTTCTCGACCGCGAAGATCAGCAGACCCGGGAGTTGGCGCTGGAGCTGTTCGCACAGCACATGTACCGCTCGCACCTCATCGAGTCGATGGAGATGATCGTCGCCAAGGCTTTCCAGTTCAAGTCGCCTGTTCTCGACGCGCTGGCGGTTTGGTATCGCCCCCGCCGAGAGTTACGATGGCTTGGCCAACCTGCTGCGACGCAACAGCTCGACCAGCTCGCTGGACCTGGATGAGCACAACTCGTAAAATAACAGCGACGACCAAGAGACCGTGGACAAGCCGTTGCCCAAGCCGGTCGAGAGCTACTAGAACATCTCTCCGGACTTCGAGCGTCACGGGGCTATTGTCCGCTTTACGAACCTGGAAGCCTTCAAGAACGTGTTCACGGACGTGATGACGTTGTTCCCGCTCGTGAACAAGACGTTGTCGGTGCGCAAGGATCCTCTTGTCTATGTGCGTCATTCGGAGGAGGCGAACCTGCACGCGGAGGAGACAAATCTGCTGGAATAGGTCAAGGCGTTCCTCAAGTCAGCGAACCCGAGCTTCTGTCGCACAACATCCGCCTCGTGACCTCGGTCCGCCCGCAGAACATCGAGAACATCTCGTCCCACAATGCTGACATGGCGTTGTACCCGAACATCTACACGTTCCCTGGCCGTCTAAACTACAACGAGGACAAGGTCGTGCGCCAAATGGAGGCCCCGATCTCCTACAAGCTGATGCCGTGTCGTCTGCAGAACTACAGCGTGACACCGTTGGCATCGGAGGTCATGAATGTGCAGTTGTAAATGACCAAGATGGAGGAGGCTGACTCGCACAGCGTGATCAACCGCTTCCAGCGCATTTTCGTGCGTGCGGTGGTGCGTCAGCTTGACCACGATGACAGTAGCTCGCGCTCGCAGTACGATGCGTACCCGCGCCCTGTGCGCTCACCTATGGATGCGCTGAACGCTTTGGAGGTTAACCTGGCCAAACCTTTCGTGAAGCAGTCATCGCCGCCGACCAAGAACAGCCACGTGTTCCTGAACATCCTGCCTCAGGCAATCGTTGACCCGCAGTACCTGGAGGCGTGGTTCGCATTCTGGCGCACCGTTACACCGAGCGCCTAGAGCAGTTGGGCGTGTTAACGGTGGAGCTCAAGATCATCGCGCGCTTCAACATCGATGCCCCGGCAATCCCTGTGCGTCTCGTTTACGAGAACCCAACTGACTATGTGGTGCGCGTGCAGGCTTACGTTGATGCTGTTGGCCACGATGAGCCGGTGACGAAACCCACGGCGATCTTGACGGCATGCCTGTCACGACGCCGTACCCGGTCGTATTCCCCTTCGACAAGAAGCGTCAGATGGCTAAGGCGATGTTCAACACGATGTACGTGTACGACTTCCTGGAGCTCATCGAGTGCAACCTGCTCCGCCAGTGGTGTAAGTACGTGCAGCAGCGTAAGCGCGGCGGTGGACCTAAGATCACCATCCCGAACCTGATGATGGAGGTGCGAGAGCTGATCCTGGACGTGACGGGCAAGGACATCACGGGTACCACGCGCCCTCGTGGCCAGAACGACATCGGTATGGTGGCGTGGCTGCTGACAGGAGCAGATGGCTTCGCAAGTTGTGAAGATCGGTTGCAAGGACCCCAAGGCTGCCGTAGCTGGTATTCTCGAGGTGCCCAACATTCTGCAGACCATGCTCCGCCTAGACGACTAGTTAAGAAGCTCTACACTCGAATTTCAGAGCCCCCGTCTACAGCAAGGACCATGGTTGCTCGGTCCAAGCGTAGATGCATTACTTATTCACAGAGCTGACTTTTCTTCTTCTTCGTTAAACTCCCTAGAAATGCTGGTACTTGACACAAACTCGGCAATAATATCTGAATTAATGGAGAGGTCCGGGTCGATGTCAAGCAGAAGGTTCGAAGGCTTGTGGAAGCGGTGCTGGCCCCGAGAAATTTCTTCGCATTGCAGTAGATTAACGAACTCTGGATTCCTGTTTATAAAGATGCCCATGTCGATGGTGTCTCCCGATAAACTAGTTCGTTGCGCCGACACCATTTCACCACTGACGCTGAAGTCCCTCTCAATTTGACAGGACGAAACAGGAATCGAGAAGAGCACACGTACCGCTTTTGGGATGATTCGGTATTGTCCGGAATGCTCAAGCCACTTCCAGAACTCAAGCACAGTTTCTTTCGCAGCGATATTGGCGTTGCGCTCGACATCCACCATATCATCCATCCAGCGATCCAATTCATCTTCAGCCCGTTTATCAACGCGAGGCGCCACAACAGGTCTTGTGCGGGGCGCAAACCGTGCCTCTAGACGGCTCAACTGAGGTGAAGACGCGCTCACGTGGCCTGCTACACCATCTAATGGTCCAGCCACCTTCTTCAGCAACGATAGTAGGTTTGATCGAATTTTGTCGTTGACTGCGTTCAATCTGTTGACGGCTCCCTTTCTCTTTAATCCGTGCTGCCGGCAACACAGGAGCGCGGTTGAGTGATTCTTGGGTGGTTTTGTAGCGAAAAAACGTTCGTCCAAAGCTTCGCGTAAGAGATCACGGGTCTTTGCTGCTAGATGTGTCAGGGAGCTCGCTGGTATCCACTGTGGCTTCTCATCGGTTGACAGGTAGTGTAAGATTGGTTGACCGGGACCAAGATTGTCAATGCGGATCATGTACAGCGACATCAGTACTTCCACCTGCTCTGGCCGCTCTGCCTGGCATTTAAACTTCAAAGCCGCAACCGGCGCAAGCAGTGATAGTGCGTGGACGAGTTCGGAATGGCAATTTTCCAGAGGAAAAGCCGGAGGTGGTCGGCGTTCCTGTATGGCACGGTCTGCTCGTATCTTGTACCACTCACATCAGCCTCCCATTTGTTTAGTACCCGTCTCATCGCATTCGTCGTGCTCAGATATCGTGATGCAGAACGCCCGATAAGATGCTCATTTTGTTTTCTCCTTACAAAGCTCGCCAAACAAATCTCCAGCCGAGGATACCAGCTTTACATTCGAAATAACAGCGTCATCTTCGTAATCAGACCCACGATTTCAGGGTTGGCCTCTTTACTTCTCCTTCCACCCAGCCCACACGACATTTTGGTGGCGGCATGGGCCATGTGGGCAAAACACCACTCCCAGCGCAGCTGTAGATTTGAACGCAGCATAAATTTGACGTCGCCACCCGCGTCGCCGGTCGCCCCGAAGAAGTGTTGGGGCTTCAAGTCAAAGTCAGCTAATGAACTCGTCAGCCACATGCGAAATGGCTTTTGGATTCCACCTTCCCGCTCACTATAAGCCGGGTTAAACGATTTTGTCCCGAGAAGGACAGATTTGAATTGCCAGTCTTTGTCGACCAGGTAAACCCTCAGCCCCAGATATTTGTCGCTGGTGGTTTTGCATGTCCAAAATTCGGTAACTAGTGTGAAGTTCGGGTAAACCTCTCGGTTATCAGCAATGTACTTCATCATCTCCTTTGGTAGGAGAGAATGCGTCCTACTAGAAGTCCTAAAGTGTCCTATTGTCCTAAAACCTGGGATAAAAAACTAGCAATTCGGCTCATAAACAAACCCATATTTAGGACAACACAATGAGTTTTAGGACGAAACAAGCCAGGGTCCGCGTGTCCTAATAGGACACTCGACAACTGGACACTCAGTCTGTCCTATTAGGACAGACTGCAACTCAGACCACTGTCCTATTAGGACAACACCAAGCCCAACATGCACTGTCCTCAAGCCATATCCTCAACTGGCCTAGCTAAAAACAATAAACATCTTAAAGCCCCACTCTCCAAGAGCAGCCGATTCTTTGTTGTGCGCGAAAAGCACCTCAACAAAACTTCTCTACTACAAAGTGTGTGACAATATTTTTAAAGTGTTTCAAAGGATGATAGTCATTGAAGGTAATAATAGCCGCTAATAACGGTTGAGCGACTTCAACATGCACATAGCAAACGACGGTTAATAATCAGAACGTGACGACATAGGGGGGGCTCAAAAAGCAGCAAAGTACTCGCAAGGGCTATTATAGCGGCAGAAAATGATGGGGCTAGCTAATCCAAAATAAATTATTATCTTTGGATAATCGGCGATAACTTCACCAAAATAGCCTTAAATTAAGTGCAAAGGGCGCGGATAGAAAGCTGAGGTTTCGTAGTTCCTTCTTCCATAAATTAAGACTCTTCATCTCTTTCATTTCAGGAAGCGCAGTGCAACGCAGACACCAGCTCAGTCCGGGCGAGAAAACCCTAGTTTGCAATGTATATGATTATTTCGTCGCCGAGGACAAAGCAGGCAGAAGTGGAGGGTGGGACTCGCGCGATCGAACTAAAGAGGCGACGCGCCTTGGGAAAAGCACAGTTTTTCGGGTGCTCTGGGCATGGAACCTCGACCCAGACACCAATTTTGCCTAGGTGCGCTTGTCGTTTTGGCCCATGTAGGGTTAAAACTGCTCTGTTGTGATATCATATGAAAATCTTACAATTTTATGCTTTCGCTAGTAGAATGTACCATCCACAAGAAGCTCATGAGGAAGATGGTGGGTAATCACTCTTTAAATATGTACAAATCCTTCTTTTTAAATTTGAACGTTTTATTTTTAACGCCTGTTTGTACAGCTGTTTTGCCCTTTCCACACTCTTGACCAATGGAATATCAGCATTATAGCAACTGTTTCCCCGTTTAAAGGTCCTTGGAGACACCTTTTTGGGGAGCCTGTAGCGACAAAACTGCTGCGAATTAGCCGGTTTTAGTACCAAAATCATACTCAAAATGGGCGGTTTTATCACATATCTAAATGTCATATCTGGTTTTATCAAAATTGAGCCCCCCATGGGGATTTGATTACTAGCCCCTTCATTTTCTGCCGCTACAATACTTGGCTGCAAGTCGATCCGAAGACGCGGTTCGCAAGCGATGGGGGTCTTGGTTAGCGCGGCGGTGTGCTCGGCCTGGTTCGTCGAGCTGTCTGGCGTCGTCGGGGTGTCGACAACAGGTGCGTTTGTGGCAGGCGAGTCCGGGCTGGGAGCCGACGTCGATGGGCAGTTGGACGGCACGTAGACTACCAGGTCGGCCTTCAGGTTGGAACCGACACCGACCGGCAGTTGGCACTCCTCCAGGTTCATGGCCTTCACGTCAGCGAGCAGGGTGTTGCAGGCAGTCGAGGCGCACATCTTGTCAATGGTGACCTGGTCCGGGATCTCAGTGGTCCGTGCCGCACTGTTGAATGTTCGCGCTCGTGAGCAGAGCGGACAAGACACTGCTTCCGCAGGTGGCAGCAGAGGCCAGATAGGCGAGCGCCCTAGCTGCAGAAGGAGCAGCCGCAATGGTCCATGATGCTTGGCTGCAGTAGTGGAGATTCAGAAATAATTGGTGTGCCCCAGGACAATAAGTAAAGCCAATGTGAGTTTTAAGTAGCTCTTACGTAAATTTACGTAGATAGTCCGGAAAAAGTTAATATTTGAGGTTTAGGACAATCTGGAGGACACAAAATTATAATATTCTGTAACGAAGGATTAGTCGCTTTTTAGGACACATCTCCAAAATCTCCCTGTAAAATTTAGGACAAATAGGACAGTTTAGGACGTGTCTTAGGACGCATTATCCTACACCTCTCCTTTTTCGTGGACTGATACAGCTCGACGATGGCCGCACTAACACGCTTGGAGCCAAGGTCCGTCTGCATTTTCTTCTTCACCACCAGCGCTTTCAGCATCTTCGACTCTTCATACTCACCACTTCTCAGCGGCAAATTGTGGTTGACAATTTTCAGTGTTTCCAGTAACGTGGTGGAGCAGTGGCGGATCGATCCCCGTGGGACTCGAGATGTTCTCATCTCGGATTGTTAGCGAACAGTGGTGAGGCGCGGAGTTTGTCGATCTCGCTATCTCGCTTCCTCTTGCCAGTAACTTCAACGTCTGTCTTCGGCGACGCAAGATTATGTACCAGTCGAAGATGGTGGGCAGCTCGGGATGTCTTTCCTGTTGACATCCGGTAGAGATTCCCACCTGACGTTCTGCATGTTTCATCGGCCATACACGCCCACCGGACTGTGAGCTTGTTGTTCTCGTCGCGGTACTCGACCATCACTCCCCACTTAATAATGTAGGAAGCCTCGTTTTCTGTAGGGGGGATCACCTTGAACGGCCCTATCGACTGGAAGTCTGCGATGGCTTGCTTTACGGCCGCCGCCGGCTTCAACGCAGACTGAAGTTGATGCATAATGCACTTGCCTGCGTCAATAGCAACACTGCCGGAAGAAGTAGTTCCTGCTGCAACAGCAGCTCTATTGTCAGAATCACGGTCGTCCGCGAAGGTCGAGCGCCGAGAAAGACAGGCTTAGCTTCAGTTAAACTGTTTGATCCAAAAAAAGACTTATTAAGAAGTCAGTATAGTAGTAGGAATGTGATGGCTGAAAGTACTGTTTTTAGTAGAAGACGTGACGAGGACACGATTCGCCCACAGCGATAATTTGGGATTGCGGGAGTTCTGTCCAGGAGAACAGACTCCAGTTACCAGTAGAATAAACTATGCAATACAAACATGAAGTAACTAGCTAGCAGCCACCGTCTTGTTCAATCAGGGACAAGTAGAGCCAGGAACACGACACACCTCAACTGTCGTTGCTCAATACTTCACACTCCCACTTCGTGTTGCTGCCTCTGCCACTTGCAGTAGTCACTTGTTGGTCACCATAAACCACTACTTGTTGTCCAGCACCGGCAACACGTTAAGACGTTCACGCAGCTTTCAGAACTGCTGTGGACCGAGTGGTTTCGTGAAACCACTTGGTCCACAGCAGTTCTGTCAGAAATGTGGAGTGTGGAATCTTCCAAGTAAAGTATTGTCCAAGTGAAGGCAATATTGTCTTCACTTGGACAATACTTGACGTGGAAGATTCCACGCTCCACAAAATCACGAATCTTGTGAAATTTCAGATCCACACTCTTGACTTTGTAGCTACTACGCACTTCTTTAATCACTTGGATCGCAGCTTGGTTATCCTCATAGAGAATAGTCTTCTTTGTACGTCGGAGCTTCAGCTCAATGCACAGATTGTGTGTCCACATGATCATATTTGAACACTCACTAGCTGCCACAAACTCAGCACTGCACGTATCGTCCGTAATGACCGGCTGCTTCTTGCTCTTGTAAGCAAACGTGCATCCATTCAGCTGAAGTACATAACTTGTGATAGAACGACGATCATCTTTCTCGTTTCCCAAATCTGCATCCGCGTAAGCTGTTAGTTGCATTGCTGGCGACTCCGTTTTATACCACACTAGCCCGTACTCACGCGTACCCTGCAGGTAGCGGAGAACACGTTTTGCCAACACAAAGTGTTCTTTTGTGTAGCAGTTGAGGAATTTCCCCGGAGTCCGCACAGCATTCGCGATATCCGGTCGCGAACAGCTAACTAAATACTGCAATGAACCCACAATACACTGATAGTCCACATCAGGATCAATATTCACACAAACAGTCTCCTTGTCAGGATCTCCTGGAAGAGGAAAATTGCCTTTAGCTTGTGGCGTTGGCATCGCCTTGCAATTATCCATCTTAAAACGCTCCAGAAGTTGTGCTACATAGCCACTCTGTGAAATAGACAGCATCTTGCCAGGAACGTACTTGATCACCATTGACAACAAGTGACTGACATTGCCCAAATCTTTGATCTTAACCTTTTTACTAAGCTCATCCAGTACAAGCTCGATGTTCTGGTTTGTAGCTGCAATTACAATGTCATCGACGTTACAGAGTCAAAAAGATAGGACTTCGATTCACCCAGCGAAAGTAAACTCCACTGTCCATCTTGGATCTCTGAAAGCCACAATCTCTCAAATACTCGTCAAGTGTTTTGTACCAAATACGCGGGGTCTGCTTTAAGCCATACAGACTTCTCAGCAGCCTGCATACACGACCAGTTCCATCATCAAAAAAACTCTGGTTGGTACATGTAGATCTCGCAGTCAATAGGGCCATTGAGAAACGCAGTCACGAAATCAACATGACGACACAATAGTCCGTAGTGTAGTGCGAGCAGGAGTACCAACCTCACCGCCTCAGCACACACCACAGGAGCAAACGTTTCCCAAAAGTTTAACCCATACTTCTGCTGACAACCTTTGATCGTAATCCGAGCTCGATGTATCTCCACTTCTCCACGTGCATTGCGCTTTCGAACGAATACTCATTTGCTCGTTAGCACCTTGGAATCCTTAGGCTTCTCCACCAGCTCCCAGGTGTTGTTACGAAGCAATTCAGTGTACTCCTTGTTCAAAGCCTCAATCCACTTGTCAGAGTCAGGTGCCTCCAATGCAGCCTTCACTGAAGTTATCTCCAACAACGCATTCATCGCTTGAATCACCAAACTTCCAGGAAGTTCAATTTCATAGTCGGAAAGTCTAGCATTTGGTCGACGCATACGTGTCGAGCGGCGGAACGATGTTCCTAACACAAGCTCTTCTTCGTCTGTATCTGACGATACATCTTCTCCCACTGAGCTTGGACAGCTTCTGCCAGTATCACCTGAAGCAATAGCATCAGCTTCAGCCTCCTCGACATCTCTATCCACATTTTTCTCGCTCACTGGAAAAGACTCAGGCAATTCCCTGAGAGGCATTGGGTAGCGGTGAAGCACACCCACACCTTCGTCAAGATTACCATTCTCTTCACATTGATCTTCATGATCAGCAGAGTGAACTTCCTGCTGCAATGCACCTAATGGTGACAGCTGGGCAGCAGCCAACGCCACTCCCACTGGAGTCAAACTCGACAGTTCCGGTGTGGGGCATCCCACACTAACTGGAGATTGCTCGCAACAGCACAGGGTCCACCGCTTGAGCGTGCATTAGATAGTCGTTGTCGTTTTGCAGGAGATGCAGTCAACTCCTCATGAGTTACTGCCGCCATGACTGGCAGATGCACAAGTCGGATCACGTCTGGGAGGACGAAGCGGCCTCGTCGATATCGATTAGTCAAAAGCTGATCCACATAATCGTTATCAACAGTCCAATCTTCATCAAACTCCACAGACCGCAACTCTTGAATGCTACCAGTACGCAAATTCAAAATGCGGTACCCTTCAGAGCTCTTTGCGTATCCGACGAGAGACCCAACTTACCAGGATTCTCCAACTTATTCACTCTTAGCACCTTTGGAGTAAATGCATGCAAAATGCAACCCCACACTCGCAGCTTTGCTACGTCTGGTCGCTCACCAAATCGTCGCGTGTACGGAGTATCTCCATCTAGAGCAGTAGATGCACTCACCTTCACCACTTCAACTGCAAATGTGAATGCCTCACCCCACAAGGTAAGAGGCATGTGTGCCGTAGTTAACAAACTTCGAGCACGGGCCGTCAATACGCCATTCATTTTCTCGACCAGTCCATTCTCTTCCGGACTATAAGCATTCGTCCACAGGAACTCGATGCCTTTGCCCCGGAGGAATGTTTTCACCTTGTTGTTGACTAACTCCTTTCCTTGGTCTGCCGAGAAAACTTCAATGTGATGGCCTTGCGCCAGTCACCACTGGAGATGAGAAATAACCACACTGCTAGCTTCTTGTTTCTCTTTTAACAAAAATCCCCATACATAACGCGTGGCCTCATCTTGGACGAGTTGAAAATGCTGAAAGCCGTCATACGTAGTGATACCCATGTAGCACATGTCAGACATTAGTTTCTGATACGGAGACGTAGCACGTCTTGTTTCGGTCTTCTTATACGACATCCGCTTCATCTTTAAGGATGTACATGTCCAACATTTTCGGTCTTGGTTGATAGAGCTGTCTCCATCACCAGCCAATCCACCAAACCCAGTAGCAGCTTCTTGCATAATCATACGATGCAACGCAGAATAGTTCAGGTGCGCAAAACGCATATGCCACCTTTCCAGCCCATTCTCATTTGAAGTCTGAGTTACTGCTTTTACTCCTCGAGCATCAGCTGGTCTCGAACGTAAGCGATATCTAGTTCCTAACTTCTCCAATCGAAAGTGAACTCCAGCTTTCTTCAACCAGCACACACGTTTTCCACGTTGATGCTCAAAGCCAATTTCCCATCCAGTGTCTTCCAACAAATGAGAACTCAGCAAATTATCGGGTCCGGTTGGAGTATGAACAACACCACGTAAAACTAAAGTTTCTTCACGCTGGGATAGAACATTTTTCACAGAGAGGTTCACATTTCCAATGAGACGCTCTTGTTTAGGGACTCCATCAAAATCTAAAAAGAGATGATTCCGATCTTGTTGTGCATTTTGTAGTAACTTCAGATCAGTACAAACGTGCACGTCCGTAGCCGTATCAAGGACCCATTCCACGATACCAACCTCACGACACTTGGTTGCTGCTGTCTCAACAGCGCCTATCTTGCGTTGTGTCAGTGCGTCGATCTTTCGTGCTCCGCTTGCATCACCAGTCTTCTTATTCTGCCAGCGCTTGCATTCCATGCTTGCATTCTGCTTTGGACCTTGCGAGTCATTTGCAGCCGTATTAACTGGACATTTTGCTCAAATGTGGCCAACTTCACCACAATTCCAGCATTCCGGACCTTTCGGTTTATCGCCGTTGTCGTTCCCGCCATTCTTCTTTTGAGACTTATATCTCCCACGACCTCTGTTCTTTTTCCCTCCTTTTCCTGCATTGCCTCCAAACTTCTTGTTATTATTATTTGGAGTCTTCCGCGCCGAACTGATACTGGAATGAGGTTCATCTTTTGCAACCTTCACCTTCTCATCCAGATCATCTTCAGCCAGCAGGGCATTCATCACCTGAGCAGACGTGGGGGCGGCATGTTGCACATCAGGCAACGCCAGAACAGCATAATGACGAGAGAACTGCCGAACAACTTCACGATGCGTTTGTGAAACATTGCCAAGCAATATTTCTGCTACCTTTCATCACTTATGAGCTTGCCGTAATGCTGAAGCTCACGCTTCTGCATTTGCATCTCACGCAACCAATCAGTCAACTTGACTTCTCGAGTATACATGTTAGCGTAAAGTTGTTGCCGGGCAAAGATGTAATTCGCATATTCACGTTTGGTTTGTTTATTTTCAAATTGAATTCACATCTCTCTCGCCGACATCTGATGACAAATTAATTCTGCATATGCCTCCGGCACTCCACGCAAAATAGCATCTCGCGCGGCGTTATCTCTTGCATCAAACTCAGCTTGCAGTCTTGCATCAAAAAGCGGACGCATATCACTACCGTCTATAACGCTCCACAAACCCAAGCGAGTCAAAAAGGTCTTAAGTTGCACTGCATAAAGGTCAAAACTTCCCTTCATTACAGGAGGCTTATTCGAGATGTCTTTAATGCCAAGTGCCCCAGCTCCAGCACCACGAAAACTAGGAACCATCGTAACACCTCCAGCGGATCCCCATCCAGCCAATCCCGGTCCATACGACATACCTGTCGATCCAAAACCCATCGGCATACAGGCGGTTAAGCCTGACACTGGCAGCGTAGCAGATATTCCACTAGTCATCACTCCACCGAAAGTAAAACCACCTTGAAGCGGAGCAACTGCAGTCGTATTCACACCACTAGTAAGCACAATAGACGATCCAGAAGTAGCACCAGTCGTTAATCCAGAAGTACTAGCAGTACTGGTACTGCTACTCGCAGTTGTAGGCGGTGCAACACTGGCAATCGCCGTGGAGGTCGACAATGCTGCCGATATACTTGACGCAGCCATCAGGAGTGATGCCAGGAAGCTCTAGAGTGCTAACTCTCAAAGCTTCACCCGCAGTTGGGCTCCGTACCTATTGTTTTTAGTAGAAGACGTGACGAGGACACGATTCGCCCACAGCGATAATTTGGGATTGCGGGAGTTCTGTCCAGGAGAACAGACTCCAGCTACCAGTAGAATAAAGTATGCAATACAAACATGAAGTAACTAGCTAGCAGCCACCGTCTTGTTCAATCAGGGACAAGTAGAGCCAGGAACACGACACACCTCAACTGTCGTTGCTCAATACTTCACAGAAAGTGCACACTGGCATCTTCATCTTCTTCACGCCATGTTGCAAGCCGTCGAGCTAAGGTGTCGCTATGGGTTGCTTTCAACACGAAGAGCGGAAGAATAAGCATGGAGGAGAACATCTCAGCGGATTCCGTCACCGTACGTCATTTCTTCGCGTCTGAACCAACCTTCGACCCAACACGTTTTTTTTTCTAGTCGGGACCACAATTCTGCATCTCTCGGAAAGAACTTTATGAACACCTCACATGTTTTAATGAAAACGGTACATGGTCTTAGTTTGGATCGATTATTCTGAGACGCGTCGAGCGCAACAGCGACCCAGTTCGTTGGCACTTTCTGTGATACAGTTTCTTTCTGAATGCTCCAGTTAGCATCTTCTAGACGCCGTCAGGTCCACTGAGCAAAAGCTGGGGATATGGATCCAACGTTCAGTTTCATAGTTGTGTAAAATTTGCTGCCGGTAGTACCTCCAGAATCATCTAAACTTCCGAATTGCTGGATAAGCCGCAGGTAAGATCCATTTCAAGAGAGTGGATTCCCCGATTCCCAACGAATTTTCAATTCCTCTAAAAGGGATGATGTTTCGGTTAGGTAATTGAGAGACCGGCCGTAGCGCTGCAGCCAACCCCGAAAACCTTTCATCTGTGGCGGAGATTGATGCCGGAGAGACTGGTGGAATCTCGCTTGCTTCTACGCACACGCGCCGTATTTTTAGTGAGCTTTGTTTAGTCATCATCACATCGGAGATGCTTACTTCAACAGCCTCCCACATCGAGGAATGTGTATGTTGCTCTATCTGTCGGATAGTATTTAATGTACCACAGGTGGCTGTTTATAACAGTCCTGTACGTACATCAGCATTTACAAGAAGTAGATCTTGTTTTGAAATTGATGATCTTTTTCCTTTGACTTTCATTGTCAGATTTGTCATCTTGTGCCGTTTTGCTGGACGGCCCCAATGGATTAATTTCACGGTATTGCGTGCGCGTAACCTCGGTCGACATTCGTACGACTAATATCGGTTGCAGAAAGAGAGAATTACTTGAAGTCGCATAACGTCACTCTCAAAGAGAGAATAGCGTGTATTCACTTAACACCATTCAGGTTGTCGTCGCATATTTGTTCTTTCCGGTTCAGTTGGGACCATTCAGGTTGTCGTCGCAACCGCCATAAACTCCTTCTTTGTCATTTTTGCGGTCTTCTTACTAGGCATCGCGAAATTGCAGAATGCTTGGTTTCCTACCGTAATTTACCGATTCAGTTTCTTTCAATTACCACGAGATCAATTCACCTCCTTCAACCACTGACTTTCTATCGCTCGTTCCACAAAAACGTCTAGGTGAAGATACTAAGAAAAATAACTTCTATTTCCTGATTTTTTTTCTCGGAAAAACGCCGATCTACCATACAAGCTGACGTGGTCAGGCGAGAAATCAAGCTCAGAAAACGTGGAGCTGCTGGTACGGAACGTAACGAGGGTACTCGCGCATTACGCAGCTGGTGCAGCGTCACCCAAGGGGCCAAATGAGCGACTGCATAAGGTCCGAGTCATTGCGGGCAAATGCTAGTCGAAAGAATACGAAGGTACTTTGTGTTTAAGATACAGAGTAATAAGTCAGAGCTTTAGCTTCGAATAGAATACCAAACATCTAGTTACGGGTTTATCTAGATTTTTATTTGACCCTTTATCTGGAATTTATGTAGAAACCTTCGAGCGGACAACTAAAAAAAGTATTCCCAGTGTAAGTCGCAGACGATCTAGTTTATTAGGATTTTTGAGCTACAAAGGGAACAAACGGAGCGCGCGCACGCGATGGCACCTAAGGAAACATTGACGGTACCGACATGCTTGAGAGCGATACCGACTGAATCTCTTCATCGGATGAGGATGAAACGAGCCCCTTTGATTATATGCAGTACAGCTACGCTGAATCCGTGAACGTCCCGCTATGGATGAATAACATTATCTCTCCGACGTATCTTACTTTTAGTATGTTGCGCACTAGCCAATGATAATCGTTTCTTATTCTTTATAGCCAATTAAAGCGATCTCCGTTGCATTGGGCGAATCAAATTGCTTCAAGAATACAATTATATCCAATTAAAACTATAGTTTAGGGTGCAGTCGGAAGCTGAGCGATTGCGACGTATCTAGTCGGAGTTGACGACCGGATATGTGTATAGTAATACTTGCTAAAGGTTTGCCACGTATCACCTGCATATTTCTACCTCTCCGACCAAGAACAATGAGCCTGAACGACTTGAAGCCCGCCAACACAAAGCGCGCGCGTGCGACGGCTTTAAAAGCGTTTGAGCGCTTCCTGTCTTTAGAGAATACTACCATGGAGCACGTCGTGGCTTTGATCGTCGCAGACTCTAGTCGCGCGAGTAGTATACTAGTGACTCTAATGGACAAGTTTGGTGTGTACCTGGCATTCCACGCAGGAGCAAAGGGGCAGCCTCTGTCGCGCCACTCCGTCGCTCAATACTTCCGCCAGGTCAAATGCTGGCTTTTGGATGAGTATCCTGTTCAAGGTGGCGCTGTAGCACGACAGCTGCTCAGCATGGGGCGTACCCTTGAACAGCACTGCATCAAGCGTGAAAGTGGTGGGTTCGTCAAGAAGGCTATTGCGTGCACAAAAGAGGATCTCAAGAAGTTGATACGCTACTTATATTCAACGGCTCGCTGTGCGTCGGACTACCAAGATGCTGCGTTGTTGTGCCTCCTGTGGTACCTCTTCGGCCGTGCATCAGACATTACGTTCGTCCGGAAGCAGCAGCTCTCCGTCGGAGCTGGAGGGGTTTTCTTTATCCGATTCATCCGCGTGAAGACGTCCGATGAGCAGTCACTGTCACTTTTTCCTGACGCTGACTTCATGACTTGTCCGCTGCTAGCGCTCGCGCTGGCCTTGTTTACGCAGGAGTCTCCGTGGGCAGCGTTGCTAAGCCATTTGCCGGTGAGGTCGAAGGACGTTCCTGTTGACCTAGCTGCCTCGATACCATTACTGGAACTTCTTGACGACAATAGTGCCCTGAATTCTTCTCAGACGTCGCCAGGTAGCACCACTGTTCACGCGACACCAACAGTTGGAATCCACGCTCTTGTCAACCGCGTGCTCGATCGCGTTGCTGGTCCTGCTGGAGTCGAAGTGTCGCTGACGTCACATTCGTTTCGTCGTGGCGGCGCGCAACACGCGAACGCAGACTCAGAGCTGGCAGCTCAATGGATCTTTGATCGCGGAGCTTGGAACTTGACTACGACTAACAAAGCCTTTGCGTACGTCTTCAACACCCCTAAAGAAGATCATCAAGTTGCTAAGGTGCTGAGTGGGATGACGCCAAAGCAAGCCTCTTCTCTCCCGTCCCTGGAATCCTTCGACGCTGCAACACTAGAAAAGTTTAGAGAGGTTAGCGGGAAGCTTTTCAACTCGAGCCATGATCTGGGTAACAAGGCATTTAACGTCTGCGCTGTTGTGAGAGATGTGCTAACAGCAACCCTCCTCCTCCACTACCCGTCGTTAGTGAAGATCAACGCGAAGACACCTGCAATGAAGACAATTCACCTATGTGCGGAAGCCTCTGGCGCGACGACGACCAACCTGCTTGCATGGTCACAACGGCTCACAGCGTCAAATGAACACGCCAACACCACCGCCGAAGCCATGAAAGAAGAAAATGTAAGGGCCAACGCTGCGTTGAATATCAAACTGCCTTGATTGAAAGGTTAATTGAGGTCAACCGTAGCCTTGAAGCTCGAGTTAACTCGCTAGAAGCTGCAATGAACAACACAGAAGGGGAAACTTTAGCACGAGATAATCAAGCCAAGCGAGTAAGAGACGAAGATGAAATCGTACCAGTAAAGCGTCGCCGTCGATCCAAGACAATACCGCTTGTTGACACGTGGTTTGCGTGGTACACGGCTGCTCCGCGTGGATGGCAGAGTACTAATAAGCACAAGAAATCGGATTCCAAGCAGCTCGTGGCCTTCATGAGGCTCTTCATCGAAGACGGGTACGCGCTCGACGAGTTATCATCCAGCTACAAAGATACAGTACGTCAGCTCGGAGAGTTAGCGTCAAACAAAGTCACAGTGCTCCTAGGCGAGCAGGGCGTACCGTCAAAGGGATCCAACGGTGTGCTTAAGGTTCTTCGGCAGATGCACCGCGAAGGCAAGCTGAATAGTCTCATCAGTGCCTACCATCAGCGTTTTACCATCGGCAGAGTTGTAGACCCTACACCAACACAGCACCAAAGCATGCTCAAGCTGCTCCCGTAACACAATCCAATCTCTCTGTGTCCTTGTAGCTGGTTCTTATATCATGTCAATCATGTAGAGACCTGCAAGGCATTCAAGCATAAAATTTTTACCAATGGGTGGATTTGAACCACCTCCTTCCCTTTCGGGAGCTCTACCATTGAGCTAAATCGGTGGGGGTTAGACAACAACAGCACAGGGATACTCATCTGGGTGCTCGACGGGGAATTAACGGTGATCCACTGTTCTTTGTGGCCGCGACATACCCTCTTAGGTGTACCGATGCGCGGTACGCCCCCCTCAATTCACCGTTCCAGGTGGTCAATCGAGCACTGAGCTTGCAGGGCAAAATGGCGCAGTCAATATTGCACCGGCGCCACTCGTTTACGAGGAGTAATTACGCTCAATGAACCAATTAGCGCGCTTTTACGAAACCTCCAAATTTAGGTATTAAGTACGATATATAAAGTTTTGCGATACGTCGGATCGGAGTCGGAAGGTGCTCGGCTGGTCGGAGTCGTTATGATATGGATGGGCGATTTTGACGAGATTATCTTACGAAAAGCGGGGGCGAAGTGAAAACAGTGCTATTACGACTTCGCCGGCGCATGTTTGCCTCTGTCTTCTGCCTCGACGCGAGTTGGCGTACAGACAACGACGCATAAATTACATACCGCTGAATGACATCCTTGATAGTATATTAAATCAAACCAAGAGCGACACAAAAATCCAACATAAAAAATAACTCGTTCTGATTAGTTAATTTTACACATAAAATTACAAAGGACGATCAAAAAGACATGTGCTGTAACATAAAAGTTTATCGCTAAACGGATACGTCAGGGTACCGAGGAATTGCTTTCTCGAAATTACGAATTACAGTTCTCTCCTCAATTGCGTTCCATGCATCTATAGTAGATATCATCCCACGCAGTAGTTTTTCCTTGGCACTACCTCCACGTTTTCTTCTCGGATCCTTTCGGAGTTTCACTTTAAGTGGGTCCATTACACTAACGTCCAGCGGCTGGTAAACCGCCGTGCTGCTAGGTGGTAGCGTGACCACTGTTGCATTTGCCTCCTCGGCAACAACCCGCTGTCCTTCTTTCGACGCATGGCACACAAAATCGTCAAGAAGAAGGACAGCGGGTTTGTCTACTTCAAAATTAAGAAGTTTCTCGACGTAAAACTTTCAAACCGACGTATCCATCCATGCATGGCGTAAAAGTGCCCATCGGGATACTCCTCAAACTCACATTGCTCGATTTTGCCACCGGGGACTCCACGGATGATAAAAAGTATTGGATATTTTGTTCCTACCAAAAACCAGTATTTATCAGAAGAAATATAGTTAAAATGTGTCAACAAATAATTAAACTCTTACCATCATCAAGTACAGTCAGCACGGCTCTCATGCGGCATGCATGGTTGTTTAAACCGACGATGTGAGCCAAATCCTTGCGTCCTTTGCCCGCCCAGCTTCTCGTTGGTGGCATGTCAAAAAGTATGGCTGTTTCATTGACATTGAGAATGCCTCCTCCTTGAAATGCAGCAAAGCCCCCCCCCCCCGGCTTAATTGTAAGGTCCTCTGAGGCAGCGCGAACCCCGACTTGTTTGGCCAGAGACAAAGCCTCACGTTTTTCCTTGAGAGTGTAGCTACGCCTTGCGCGCTTTCGCGTCATTTTAAAGAATGAGACCGAATTGTAAGAGCGGGCCTGGTGGTTCTGTCTAGGAACCATTCATTATTTTTTAGATTGTCATTGGCTGTATTTATTCAAAATATCGAATTCAATTGGCCAAAAAGGGCTTTAGTATGGAAATCAAATTCGTCCCACTGTGCGAGTCGAATTTTGTGTGTGCCGACTTTATCCGTCGTTGTCTGTAGCCGAAGATTTGTACATCTGGTTGGATGAATCGGTGCTGAGTTCCTTTCGATATTTCGTCAATGCAAACCTGTTTCAGTCATCATTCGTTTTGAAGGAGGCGTTGCTTCATTTTGGGAAGGTAAATCTTTGGTGCAATTTTTACTTCTGTCACCAACATTATCGGCGACTCTACCTACCGTGAACTCGGCGACTCTACCTACCGTGAACTCCACTCCGGTGGCTATAGAGATGCTACACGCTTGAAATGCAGAATCACTCCGATGATATTGTTGGTACTGTCAATAGATACCACGCAGTATTTAAACGAAGTTGCAGCAAGTGTATTAACAAGAGATGAGCTGCAACTTAAGGCACACGAGAAGCTGAAAGCACTCTTCCGCGATCGATGCCTAACAATATCTGGCAGAACTAGAAAATGATTGAGCGGCTTCTAAATCGCAATCCACAAGTAATGCTAACGCAAACCTGTCGTGGCGGCCTGTTGTCAACTTTGTTTCTAGCTCCTACTGACTTCTGCTGCCATAAGAAATGTGAGCCCACAATGAACCGCGAATAGCCTTACACGTTCAGTATTTTTTCGAGCAGTGGGTTAATGCATGTTATCCAACTTTACGCTCAGCTGTTATGGCTGTCGAACTATGGCCTTCGCAGCTTTTCACGCGATGTTGACTGAGTGTCCGAGTCTAGGTCGCTTCAATGGTGCGATGGAATACAAAAAAACGGACAAAGCAGTAAACGCAAATGAAAGAGGTATCACTGGTGCACCTACATGGGGTGTCTTCTGCTGTCGATTTGGATAAAAGATGTTGTGGCTCCAAGCTCAAAGAAGTAGTAGACAAAGATGTCAGATTCGCCATGGAGTTGTGTGTGGGGGATCATGCGACGGATTCTCAGTATACGCATCGCCTTTGAAGATTATCCATGTGGTGCACGTGTCGGTTAAAGCTGAAGTATTGCGACTTATTGTGCTGTCATGACGATTGTTTTTGAGACGTACATGGAGAGGGTTGATGACCAGGGGGTTGCAATCCAATTTTTTCGGTTAAAACACTCGGTGATTGTACTGATTTGAATACTCTCCAGCAGAATTTGGGAATATAGAGAGCGTTTGAACGAGCGAGAATTAGCAAAGATAATTATCTTACGCCAGCTTCCCACATTCGGCCGCTGGTATTTGGAACTGAGTAAAAGGTGATATCAAGGTTTACTCTCGTTATATCAAAAGCGTAATTTTCATGGCATGCTGCCCCCCTCATGACTGCATTTTAGCTGCGGATGATCATGGGCCTGATTTAAAATGCTTTCCAATCGCACCAGCTGCTTAAGAAACGAATCTGTTCTCACATTCACAGTGGATTAATCTCTAGTTGTGCTTTCCATTTAGTTTCACAGGTGCTTGTGTAACCCAGTAAGCTGTTCTTCTTTCCCGGTCTACCAAAACTACAAGCAGAAGCATCCGCGATTCGCAGCATTTTGCCGTGATGCAGCCCGATATCTTGGAAGCAGCTACGAATTGAAAGAGGTCCGAGTACTTCGCTCGATTGATAACCGTTCAGCAGCAACATCGAGCTCGCTGTTTTTTTGTACATAAAGTGAGATCAACTTCCGAATTACCCAGAGTTTGTTCATTATCACTTGAGTAAGCGTATGAAGCACATTCTGAATGTCGTAACCATCCTTTCCGCAAGCTTTAGGTTTAAAAATCATACTATCCTACAAGGATCTCAGGCCTCACCTGATGACGGCGCCCAGCAAATTGTTGTGTAGTGTGTTATCAATTGTACCCCGATATCGAGGACAACAAACACACTCGGAAGGGGTTCAAAGCTCGGTACCAGTGTGACATCTGCGGTGTTGCCTTATGTAAGCTACAAGATGGAATGGTGAGACGTCGTGTTTCACCTGATTCCATACCGACAAAGAGATGCTGAAATCACGCAAAATTCCAGAAGAACTTCACTGGAATCGTTTGCAATAGAAACGAGCGATTCCACCATCAGAAAACAGAGTTTTTTACTGGGTGCGTCGAGCCGCCGCGCATCAAGTGTCATATTGGTCGCAAAGGAGAGGTGAAGCTCGCTGCACTTGCAGCGACGTCAAGAAACGAGCTCGTAGTGCTGTGTCCTAAACCAAAGAGCCAAAGTCTTGACCAGAAAACGTAGGACCAATCGCCAGAAGCTCGACAAGATCAACGCTAAAAATTTAAATGTTTCAGTACGGAGTACTAAGATGCCTTCAGTGACAGTGAAATGGCTGTTATATCTGACACCCGTCCTCGCACCATTTATTTCGTAGCTATCATATCAGTTGTTTTCTATTGACGCGAAGCCGACTTAGTAGGCTTTTTTTGTCCTGAAAATGAAGGTGTTGGGGCTATGACTGGTCGATGACCTTTACTGACATATATGAGCTGATAGAATAAAACATTAAACGATTTGTATGTGTAGTTGATTGGTTATATTTTGTAACAAATACGGTTCTTACTGTCCTTTTGTATGATTTTGTGTTTGAAACATTTCCTCTGTAATAAAAAGAAGCGTCTTGTCTCATTACAGAGCAAATCACGTCGCATTCTAGCCACATCTTAATAGATACTTTGCACTCAAATGCGTGTTTGGTTTGTAACGAGGTCAACTTTGCTGCTCCATTTGGAAATTAACCTTAGTGTTCAATGTGAATAATGCATATATCCCTGCTAATGCTTATTAAGCGCATGATACACCCTGCATTTGCTCCCAAAGCTTGATCTCAAATTATGCTTCCATGCTGCTTAGCGTGTTATCCTCCACAGCCTCGTCTTCGAAGAAGTCCTTGAGAACGAGTAGGCGGCGCTCCTTCTCGAATGCAGTGACGACAGTGCTGGTCAGATACTCGCGACGCTCCCACGTCGGCTTCCAGGCCACCAGGTAGTTATTTTTGCAGTTCTCGCGCTTCCCGTTCAGCAGCTTGTAAACGTAATGCTGCGTCTCTCCCTCAAGGTTACCGTCGGCCGCTTCACCATCAGACTTCGCTTCGTCATCGGCTTCGTCACTCGTACAAAGAGGGACAAGACACGTGTACGTCACTGAGACTCGCGGCTTGGTCTGGTTATCCAGTGAGGTGAGCACGGTTTTAAACGCCTGAGGGAGAAGTGCTGCCGAGGCGATGGTCAAATTCATGCTAAGACGCTGGTGGCGAATTGTTTTTCAATAACCCGAATCTTGTGGTGCTTAGAAACCACAACGCGTTTCGTACTCCTTTCCTGGAGTTGCTGACAATCTTTACTGGCTTGATCGATGGCATGGTTGCGGGGCTGTGATATTTCGGGTAATGACGAAATGCAGAACGAACGACTTAGCTGGATTGATCAAGGCGATAAAAGCAAGTGCTGCCTGAACGACACGCAGGTAATTGACACGTAATCACGCTTTTAAATTAGCCACAGTAGCTTCGTAATATGTGTCAACGCTGGATCTTTAACCGAGCCCGCGGCCTGCAGCTGCTGGAAGCGGCAGACGTGCTCGGTGAGATTGCCGCTCTGGT
Organism: Phytophthora infestans T30-4; assembly: GCF_000142945.1. Taxonomy (NCBI): domain Eukaryota; phylum Oomycota; class Peronosporomycetes; order Peronosporales; family Peronosporaceae; genus Phytophthora; species Phytophthora infestans. The sequence goes on from NW_003303753.1 coordinate 1,198,723, forward strand.
GGAATTTGCGCATGAACTTCTGCACTCTACGGGCTGTGATCTTGTGGTCTTGAAGAAACGATAGCAGCTCGCTGCAGCTTTGGTTCCGATGACAAGGAATTCATCGTCCTACCTCGGAGACTTCGCGTTCAGCTCGAAGCTCTCGGGGATGAACAGCATCAGAAATGCGACGACCATCTTGAAGGCGGACCTTGTGTGCTTCGTCGTTGCGTCCGTAGAGCTCCACACACGCGGTTCTTGGGTGTACCATTAAATGGTCCCCGACGTAGGACGTCACTTAGCAGGTGGTTCGTTGCTGTCCGGGTCATTACTTGTAGATGTTGTTTTCTGTTGCTTGTGGTAGAACTTTGTCTTCTTGACAGAAAATGACAATTGCATGGCGACCTTCTGGCTGATCTGAATTAGTTGCTCAATCCAGGCGGGTTGGTGAAGATATATGGGAGATTTGGTGAAGTCGGTTGTCGTATCTTGCGAAGCCGCGCTCTCTCGATAAATATTTTTCTGTTTGTCTCACAGGAGTAAGTTATTATGGGGAAAGCCTTTGTCTCGAGCACAAGCATCAATGCGTTGGATTGCTGGACAATCTTCTGTAAGATTCTTGGGCTGAGGGTAGTGTTTCTGCACGTATGCCATCGTCCACATTGTACTGCGGAATCTCAATGCCGGACAAAGCGACGAAGAGTGCTGACGCGACCGCTCGAATCTTTATCTGCGTGTCCGAGTCAAAGACGCCAAGCGTGAACAGCTTGTCAGGGTCGCGACTGATCAAGACTCGTGCGACTTTGTGGTCGTCAGAGGGGGGGGGGTCGTCATGTTCCAAGCTCCTCTGAATAATTGGGACGTCAAGCGCTCAGCCAAAGCTGCCTTTTTCGCGACGCTGTCAAGTACATGGTTCACGTAGCTGTGAATTCTCGGAGCAGTGTCGGCGTTCTTGTCATCACTGGAGGCGGTTTTGGTGAAGTGCAATTCGACTACGTCTTTTGGATGATCGATCAGGTCGATGATCGGGATACCCGGCGTCAGTGAAGTGAGAGCTTGTCCGTGCTGCTCTGGAAGCTGATTCAACAGTGATGCGGTCGGCGACGACTGGGTAATTAGCGCTAGCGCAATAGCTAGCGGATATGTGAAGAAGTCCTTATCGGAGCACAGCGATAGCTCTTTCTTCAGACATTTTGACGCGGATGAAACGGCCGCAGAAAATGTCACAAGAGCCAATGGAGAGGTTTGCCTTGCGAAGGAGTGTGATATCAGACGCTCGGCCAATTAGGTGCCAGAGTAAGCAGAGCACAGCCGTGTCTTGATAATCCGTGAAGGTAACAGCATTCGAATACATGTATACAATCATTTGCTTCAGCACCTTCTCCGGGCATGCGGGGTCTTGTTAACAAACGCTGTAGACTCTTTCTTCATGCAGTAGCGCTCCAAAACATGTCCTTTCGCGAGAAGGGTCTTCTCCAAAGTTGCTTGGTTTTGAGGGACATTTTTCAGCATCCAATCTTTGGCCTGCCGGTAGTACTGCATCACCGAGTGTCGAGCCAAGCGCTGGCCGTAGCGTCCTTCCTAGAAAGCGAGGTGCATGCCAAACCTGTCGACCACAGATGCTAGTACCAGCGCAGCATTCTCACTCTGCGTGCACGAATCCAGGTACTCCCACTTAATACGTTCGTACTCGACAAACACTTTAAAAACGACCGCTGGGCAGACTCGTGAGCTTGCTTGGTGCTAATTATTTCATATTCATTTTGAGTCGGAGGTGTCGGAGCTTCATGATATATGCGAATGACTTGCAATCTCTAGAGAAATATCAATAACTGGGCTGGTCCCTTACACTTGAAATGTCGGAGCTGTGGTTCTAAAGCCATCATGAAACTATGTTCTCCCTTATTGGCTAAAAAAGACGCAAGATTCGCTAACAATGCAAACCTTTTATTATCTTTCATTCTACTTCGAAGTATTTGGTCAATAATAGCAATAGTAAAACAAATGTAGTCGAAGATTTGACGATACTCATCCATACAAAAACGATGCTGACACTGGCCGACAGCAGCCCCGACACGGTCGTGATTGGTGAAACATGTAGAGTTTCAGCCAATTACCAATTCAACTCCAACTCAAATTCAATTGGAGAAAAAGGCAGAGAAGTCTTTAGAGCGCCAGTCTTCAGAACGGAGGTCCACACAACAGAATAATTAAAAAGAGAGCGCAGGAGCGGCGCGCGCGTGTCTGGGGCGTCCGCAGGCGGGGGGGGGGGCTCGCCACGAGCAGCTGTCCGATAGCAGCAGCGACCCACCGAGGACCTTCTGCAAAGTACGACAGCACTGAAGAAGCGGATAAGGGGTAGGATGGCGCCGTACGTTTTGGGCTGTGGTGTAGACTAAGGAAATGTGGATTCTGTCAGCGTGTTTGTAAGGCTGAAGGGATGAACAAGCAGCAGATGAGGGGCAAAGGAGGCTTTGTGTGCTGTTTCCAGTGGAACTTTGCTGCTTTACCCCTCGACACCTTGCTGCTGGACCATGTAATCTTGGTGTGCTGTTATACAGCGTGATTCTTGCTGTGTGATGTCGTGGGTAGTAAGGTGTTACGAAGGCTTGGTGGCATGGTAATATATGCAATTGATGTTGTGTTTATCAGCTCTTCTTGTCTGTGTTAAGCATCTGCATACCTGCGGAGACGGCGAAGCGGCCGACGACGTGAGCTTGGAGCTTCGGCGGAAGGGCGACGGCGCTCGCAGGTGTGACCAGCTTCGTCTTCTATGAAGGATCGACAAACCTGAGCTCTGCGACGGCGGTTGAAGGCCGTGACCATTGTAGGAGGAAGGTTGGCCGCAGGCTCTTCGGTTGCTTTCCAGTCAGTAACATACACGCGCCGCCCATCCCTGATGTAGGAGTCGGTGATGCTGCGAACATAGTAGTTCCTAGCTGCCAAGGTCTCAGTCGGCTCCGTCTCTTTGTCGCTACTGCTGCTATCTCCGCCCCCAAGACCTTCACGCAGCGTCAACTTCGCCTCGGCTAGGCGCGGCGGTGGGATCCAGAAAACGTCGCTGTCGCTGTGGTCGCTGTCGGCGGTGCCATTTTTCGAGGGTGCCGGCTCTTTTTATTCGGCGCGTGATGAGCCTGCGTCTAAGTGCTTTTACTTGCATGCATCGGAAGGTGGTCACTGCTTCTCGTCTGCGGCCAGATTGGATGCGCCGTCTTCTAGCGAGTCGGTCGTAGCGGCATTTTCTGCTCCCATCGGCGCTGCTTTTCCCTCAGCGGCGTCACTCGACTCGCGCAGTAGGCCTGGTCATGCTCAGACGTGGCTGCCTTTGATGCGGCGCCTTCCACCTTGGAGAAGGGCGGTGAGTGCTTCGAACAGTAGACTCGTGAGTTCGCCGAGTTTTAATTGAGCTTGGGGAAGCTTGAGTCTTAGGAGACGAACGATTTCGTCGGAGAATTTACACGAGGGTAATGTTGCGTAATAAAAGCTCTAACTGCTTCGTAAAAAGTCTACGACTAAGTCATCGCATCTTGTAGCTGCAAATTTGACAGTGAAGAAGCTTTAAAAACAACGATCCAGTAACTGAGTGCCCATTTTTAGCTCGGTCACTTTTAAAATAAAATAAGAATGAAGTCAAACGTTTTCACACATCTCAATCACAAAAATCATTTTCAAAATCTCAATTCTATCTGCGGCTAAACAGCTCATGCGTTTCAACTGGGGTGGGATCAATTATATCACCGATCACAATACGAGCACGGAAAGCATTAAGATGTGCATCAAGCTTACCTTCACGGTAAATTTGCGCAGTTGCTTCAGTACGCTCGAGCCATTTTATCGCTTTGTCCCGCATTCTTCGAAAAACTTGTACAGTCCTTCTTCGGCCTCCAAGCCAACACGTTGAACTTGGTCGCAGTAATCCAGAGAGGAATCATCGAGCGCAAAGCCGTTAGGCAGGAATAGCTTCATGTAGTTTACGGTGTGCTTGTCGACCGACTTCTTTTGACGGTCGGAGCATACATTCCACAGGCGCGGGGTCTTCGCATACCACTCAAACCAAATAGCAGAAGGGTTCTTTGGTAACGCCTTGGTTCTACACCCTTTTGGATTGGTGAGCTCGACTTCTGGTGACGACTGACCTGTTGTGGGTTCACGATCCAGCTGAGCGTGACCCGCTTGCGCCATTAAGCACTGTGACCCTTTCGGATAGAGCTCGATTCATCGCCACCAACTCTCCAATTATGCGGTTTTGGTAGTTTATGAGTTTGTTCTCGCTTGTCAATTTCTCGCCATCTCCACCGGATTCCTCAAGCTCTTTTTGCGACACCTTGCTTTGAAGTTCGAAGCTCCAAGCCATTACTTGCGTTTTGGTCAATCCAAGTGTCATCAAATATTGCCGCATCCTAGCTGCGTACATGCACATAGGATAACGCTTCAAGACCTCTGGAAAGTACAGGATCAATGAAGCCGTAAGGACTTCAGCGACGCGGCCGTTGCGTTTTGTGTCGGGGTCTTAAGTGTGTATCCTGGACTGAAATAGCAGGTGGCTTAGCTCCAGCGCTTTTTGTCTGCAAGCGGAATCAAACCAATAAAACGTCGGAACTGGAAGCTTTTTTTGCTTGAATCCCAACCGCTGAGAACGCGAGCTACCTTTTGATCTTGCGCTTGTCGTGTTGAGCACGTACGCAAACGCATTATTCGTTGCTGTCATATTCCATGAGCCCCGATCAAAAATCCACTGAGCACTAAGAAGTGGGTCGCTGTTTGCATGCTGCGCTCCGCCGCATCGGTGCGAATGAGAAGTCAAATTTGCCGTAGGCTTTGCTTTAGCCTGAGCAGCGGAAGCAGACTTGACACGTGGTTCACGTACGCATGTGTCTTCATATTTTCGTCAGGTAACTTGCGCTGCTTTTGAGGGGGATCGATTGAGCTGTCGAGTTCACCACCTACATCCAGAGCTTCAGCCAGCGGAATGTCGGTAGGCGGGTTCAAGTTTTCGTCGTAGGTAGCTGCGATATGAGGGTGCTCAAGCAACTGCGCACAAGGGGCGTCTTGCATTACCAACGCCATAGCAATAGCATGCGGTGGACACGTAATGAAGCTTTCTCTGTCTGGAAAGAGTGAAATCCCCTATTCTTCTGCTGTCTTCACACGATTTAATCTCACAAACACCACTCCATCAGCACTAACAGACAGATTTTTCTTGAACACGAAGCCTAGATCCGACGCACGCCAAACGCATACCACATTAGCGCTGCGTCTTGGTAGTCTTTAGAACTTGTCGCATCATAGTAAAACCCATCCATGAGAATTCGTAGGTCCTCCTTCGTGCAAGCCGGTGCTTTATTGACCCCCACCCCATCAACACGCTTGAGGCAGTGCCGTTCAAGGGTTTGACCCATCTTGAGTAGCTTCTTCTCGATTGTAGCTCTGTGCTTCGGGTACGTGTCAAGAAGCCAGTTCTTTACATGGCGGTAGTAGCTCACGACTGAGTTCCTTGCAAGCGGTTTGCTTCCCCAGTCCTCCAAAAATGCTAGGTGGACGCCGAAACGGTCTAGCAGCTTTAGGAAGACGGCACCCCTTGCATCCGCGACCAGAGATGCCACAACGAAGTCCATGGAGATACCTTCGGCCGCAATGAAGCGACCGAAGGTGTTGATTGCCGTTTGGCGAGCGCGCTGAGAGTTTAAGGGAGCGAGGTCTTCCGAACTCATAATGAATTGGAGTGTTTTGTCGGCGAAAAAGCAAATACACGAATGATATGCGCTCAACTTGTGGCCTGTATTGACTCTCAACATAATCCCCCCCCTGCCTACATAATACGTCGGCATGGCGTCGGTATCAATTTACCCTATCCCCCGTGGGTCTTATTGGTTGATATATGTTAAATGCTGATTTCATTGGTCAAAAACCGTCGCGTCAGTCATATTGCCAATACTTTAATCAAGTTAAAAACTGTGCCGGCACAGTGATGCCATAAAAGCTGAAACACACCTTGTAAAAAAAATACTACGGTAGTTTCACATTATCGTGAGTGGTTTATTATTTATCGAAGCAACACTACCTTAGGCATAGAGTTAACCCCTTGAACGCGAGAGCGTGGACCGTACATGTTATCACGATTTTCTTAACGTGTACGGTCCACGTTAAGGATTTTTGACTCAAAGTTTGTATGGGACTATACAAAGTTGAAGTCAACCAGGGTTAGGTGCCATACCCTTTCCCTCCCGAGTGAATCCTCATTGTGAACAAGGACAGATCATGAGGACATAAGCATGCCAACATTCAGAAAGAGAGTGCCAACATATCGCATATGATATTTGATGGGCGTGAATCCAGCCGCCACTCATTTCTCCCTCTCACTTTCAGAATTGCCGGCTTGGCAGCGAATGGCCTTTCAAGCGCGATGGCGCGAGCTTGCACGAGTGGGCTGGAAATCCCAGCAGTCGACTGGACTGTCCTACGACATCATCTACATAATGCCGGGAAAGAAGAAGCGGGGAGGGGTGCGTGGGCGTGATTACTTCGTGGGGGAGGATGACCTGATGGAGTACTTGGATCGCGCGGACCTTGGTACCGGCTAACATTACGTCAAATATGC
>NW_003303753.1:1207010-1217145 GCF_000142945.1 Phytophthora infestans T30-4
AAAATGCTAGGTGGACGCCGAAACGGTCTAGCAGCTTTAGGAAGACGGCACACTTGCATCGGGACCCAGAGATGCCACAACGAAGTCCATGGAGATATCCTTCGGCCGCAATGAAGCGACCGAAGGTGTTGATTGCCGTTTGGCGAGCGCGCTGAGAGTTTAAGGGAGCGAGGTCTTCCGAACTCATAATGAATTGGAGTGTTTTGTCGGCGAAAAAGCAAATACACGAATGATATGCGCTCAACTTGTGGCCTGTATTGACTCCCAACATAATCTCCCCCCCCTGCCTACATAATACGTCGGCATGGCGTCGGTATCAATTTACCCTATCCCCCGTGGGTCTTATTGGTTGATATATTTTAAATGCTGATTTCATTGGTCAAAAACCGTCGCGTCAGTCATATTGCCAATACTTTAATCAAGTTAAAAACTGTGCCGGCACGGTGATGCCATAAAAGCTGAAACACACCTTGTAAAAAAAATACTACGGTAGTTTCACAGAAGTCAGGTAGAACAAAAGTTATCGTGAGTGGTTTAATATTTATCGAAGCAACACTACCTTAGGCATAGAGTTAACACGTATTAATCCAATTGCTTGACGCACTCATGCCGTCTAACAAAACAAAGAGGGCACGTTGATGTTCATTTACCGTGGCGTTTGCCATGGCGTTCCATGCGTCCATGACTTCTACAACGTCTCTGCCAAATAGTGGTGCATTGGCGAGTATGCCTAAGAATTCATGTACTATCCAAAACAGAGAATCTTTCAGAGGTTTTTGTTGAAGAAAGAATGGATTGCTGTTAGAATTGTCATAGCCTATTACTAGAAATACACTGGTGCCAGGCGAGTTAAGATCACCGTGATGAAGATAGGCTAGCCGCTGCGCCTGATCAAAAAGGTCGAATGTTACCGGTGCCACGCAGCGCGTTCTTGAGTGCCTTCGGGTCCGCCCAGGAGGACTTCATGTAGTCCTCTGCATCGTCTTCTGCTGCCTGCTGCAACTCCTGTTGCTTTTTGAAGTAGAACGCCATCATCGCTTTGCGTTCCTCCTCACTCACGCCCGGTTCTCGACTCGGAGCGCCACCTCCTTTCTTCTGCAGTTTGACGATGAGCGTCGACTTTTCGTTTTTCCCTGTGAGGTCACACACATGTTGGTCTCTAAAAAACTGTTTGCCAGCCCACCAGAGCTCCGTTGTGTCCTCAGGCACGACTTCGAGCACAGCCGACGAGTCAGCCAGCGCGTCTTCCGCGCTCTCTGCGTCCAGCATGAGCTTGACCGGATCGTGCGCTGGCAGCCCCATAGGGAAGGCCATGGCAACAGCTCCACGGATATTCTGCAGCTTCTCGAGTAGCTCACTTTGCACAATGCATACGCGCCGAGCTAACTGCGCCTTGCTGTCCACCATTGCTTTGGCGTCGACAGCCACGCGCGCCAGAACGTCCTTCAGTTGAGGACTCACACCTTCACCTGTACGGTGACCGAGTGGATCTGCCTCGTAGAATTCCCCGCGGTTTTTGTCAGCCGCTCCTTGCTGGTATGCGTCCAGCCCCTGCTCTTGTGGGGGCTTGGCCACGCCGTAACGACCGAGCCCTTCCAGCGCATCAGCTAGTGCCGCCAGACGCAGACGCAGATTTTGCAAGCGACACAGCGAGCGGATCAGATTGTCGTTGCTGGTAGAGACCGAGGTCTCGAACAGGAACTCGCTGCGGTCGCCGCGCTTTACATGGAGCACCACCATCGCTAGAAACCTACCAAGTCTTCCAAAGGGTCACACAATAAAGAAGTGATGTGGATCGCTGGAAAGGTGTCGCTTCGGCGCTATCAGCTTTGGGGGGTCTGTGAAAAGTGATAACACGTTAGAAAGACACTTGCAAAAGCATCCACATTGAGAATGGTGCTCTGCTGGAAGCCGATGCGCCCAGCCGGCCCAGCCGTCAAGAACCATACAGCCACTGCGGTGTCTGCGCACGAGCTTCTGGTGTTCGGCGGCTATGATGGCCGCCGCAATCACAACGCGTTGCATCTGTTGGACGTGACACGACGGACATGGCGAGAGCTGTCACATGAGACGCGCGGCAGACCGCCGGCAGGTCGTAATGGGCACACAGCGACGCTAGCGGAGCGGAAGCTCTTCATCCTTGGTGGCTGGCTGGGCAGTGGTCCATTGGCGGCGGCCGACCTGCACGTATTGCACTTGGATACGCTCACGTGGGAACAGCCCGAGCTGATGACCGCACTCGGCCCGTGTAATATGCATACGGCCGACTACGTAGCCCGCTTGCGCAGTATCCTAGTTTTCCGAGGCGGCAATGGACGCGAGTACCTCAACGACCTACACGCGCTGCAGCTCGACTCGATGGCGTGGACCACCGTACACACTCGCGGTCGAGCGCCAGCCCCACGGGCCAACCACAGCTCTGCGCTGGTGGGTGATGACCTGCTCGTTTTCGGAGGTTGGGACGGTCGGCAAAGACTCAATGATGTCCACGTGCTGGACACGCGAAGCATGACGTGGTCAGGCGTGGCGAGCGAGTTTAGAGTAGATACAAGACACTACGTGGCCCCACCGCTGCCTCGAGCAGGTATGACGATGGCCCGCCATCGAGATCGATTGTTCATCTTTGGAGGCTCCGGCCCGTCGGCCAAATGCTATGACGATCTCCATGTGTACGACCCGAGTAGACATCAGTGGGTGGAGACAGTTGCCGTGATCACGGCCGAGAACCCAGACGAGCACACGCGGAGGCTGAGCTGTCGATCTGGTCGCGGTCGCACGCGGTCCCAACCACGGTGGGATATATACGAGGACGAGGATCAGCAAGATGGAAGTTGGTCTGGAAACGACGCAGAAGAGTTCGATGACGATCTGGATAGTGACGAGGAGTTTGAAGACGCACACAGCGACAGAGAGGCCATGATGGTGGCACAAGGGCTGGCCACTGGCTCCTGTGACTTGGCCAATCCAAATGAAATGTGTGAATTCTCAGCTGTGGAGACACGAAAGCGGGAAGAGCCCCTGTTAGTAGTAGGGAGGGGCCCTGGAAGACGAGCTGGCCACACGTGCACAGTAGTGGACCGCATGCTTGTGATTTTTGGAGGCTCCTGTGGTGCTGATTACCTAAATGACTGCTTCACATTAGACACCGACCCTCCTCCACGGGCTTCTGTATCGCTGCCATCGCCAGCAAAACTGCTGCGTCATGCGCTCGCGCAATATGTTGCCTGTGAGGAATTTGCTGATATTTCCTTCGTAAGTTTTTTTTTTCTCTCGTGTTTTGAGCCATGAAAAGGAGTGACTTAGTCGTGTTATTCTGATGTAACCAGCTAGTCGAAGGACGCGTAGTGTTTGCACACAAGCTGGTCTTGTCAGCTCTGAGTGAACGATTTCGAGTGATGTTTTCTTCTGGTTTCCGCGAGGCTCGAGAATCTCAAATAGTGGTCCCAGACGTGCGCTATGAGGTTTTCTTGCTGCTACTCGAGTATCTCTACACTGGTCATATCGAAACACACGACGATGCATTCGCCATGCGCTCTAGTGCTCAAGAAGCTGATCAGGAGCTGGACTTCGCGAGCAATAGTATTGCAGCCTGTCCACAGTCTGCAGACGGACTCAACGAGATCGAAGAAGCTCGTCGCAGACAATCCGAGCAAGCTCAGGTTTTGGATCTGAGACTGGAAATGGAGCTCGAGTCTTTGTTGGAGCTGCTTGTGGCTGCCGATCAATTTATGCTCGACCACCTCAAGCAGCGCTGTGAGCGGACACTACAGCACGCAGTGCGCGTCGGTAGCGTTGAGGCCATCGCAGAAGCAGCTGAGCGTGCCAATGCTGTGCAACTGCAAGCAGTTTGTCGACATTTCTTACGCAACCATTTGATGGCTCGACCGTCTCCTGTACACTCGATCGAATGCTGTTCATTCGATGGAGAAGACGAGGGTGATAAGGATCTGGACGAAACGAAAGCCCAAGCTCCTTATGATGGAGATGTGGATGAAACCACAACACGATTGAGTCGCGCCGCATTGTTATGAGGCAGGCGGCGGCATTGTGCTGCACTAGGTGTACTTCACGAAGTCCTTCAGTAGTAAAACACTTATTTTGAAAAATGTCACTTTGATTACTTAAGTATGGTATCTCTCTAGCTATCGACAAAGCACTCACGCACACATATTATGGCCAAAACTGCACGCACGTGGATTCTTAGTGATAGTAGCGTGACTGCCCATGGGCACGCGAGCCAGAGGAATATCCTGATGATCCCGAAGGTGTCGGCGCGTGCTGGTGTGACGAGTGTCCGGATGAATAAATGGACCGATGCCGGTCGGATGAGTACTCGGACGAGTATCCGGACGAGTATCCTGACCCTGGGCCTCGTGACGGCTCAAACCCTGCTCCAGAAGCGATAAATCTGCCGCCGTCGTTGTGATGCCTGTGCTCGCGCACATCGTACGTCAAGAAGACTGGGGTCTGGTCGTTGCTGCTTGAACCAGCCATCTGCTGCTCCATTTCATAACTTTGCTGCTGTGACTGACTGAAACTCTCCCGATGAGTGTAGCCCGACCAGCGCTTTAGTACCAACACGAACATAGCGACGTAGCGCGCGAAGAACAGGAAGAAAACGATCGCATTGAAAATCACGAAACCTTGGGCCACGATACCACGCCAGAGCGTGCTCAGCTCACTCGACGTGAGGAAAGCAAAACTGCACAACAAATTTGTAATCGCCACGACACGAAGACCTACAACAACACCAAGGACCCAGCGTGCTGCAAACGGGCGGATGATAAGTGCCACAACGACGAAGAGCAGGTGCGTCACCATCAGCGCCACTAGTTGGGTTGGAATGCCCGACACGGCGCCAGTGATCACACCAAGAAGACCCTGGAAACCCACCGTCACGACGAAGAAGTAGCGAAACGCCATCTTTGAGTCGCCATACAGTGATCCCCACACTGCAAAGTGCTTGAAGCGGAACGCGTCGTTGTTCGGGATGGCGCGCACACTCACAAACGCATAGCAAAGTCCACCGACCACAACAGCCCACAAAGAGAACAGCGCCACAGCCAGACCGATACCAACTCGGTACCGCAACTCCATCACCAGTTCGTACGAGGACATAGACACAAGCGGGAACACACTGAGCATCCACAACGCTACACCAAAACCCACCACGCACATGGCAAAGCTGTTGCGCAGGCCTGTCGGGTAGAACGCTGACCACACATCTACCGACATACTGTGGTGGTAGAACGCGAATCCGGCGGCCAGAGCAAATAGCACAAGTACAATAGCAACGACCGCTAGGAAGAAATAGAATGCGGCCATAAGAGCCTCGTCTTCTTCGATGCCAATACGGTCAGCGAACGCAACAATGCCGGTCAAAATGATCAGCTGCAGTCTCCGTGAAGCATCGGAAGCAGCGGTAGTTGTTACTGACGAAATGTGCATGTTCGCAAACGAGAACGAATCTGTGAAGTCCAAGACGATCTGAGGCGCCTTCGTCAGATCCAACATCGAGATAGAGTTGACGTGTTGGATGTAGCCCACCACTACTGCAAGCTCCCACACGTTAGGCGTGAACCACCCCATACTGGCACGACCGTTTCCTCCGTCCTGACTGTTGTCGGAAGATCCACCCAGCCACGGTGGGCGTTGGAGCGCTAACATGTGGAAGAACATCAACAGCACAGTCGAGACGATTCCGAGAGCATAGCTCGCGTATAGCAGCGCATTCTGGATCTCCTGAGACGTTGTAGACAGCGAAATGGAAGCACCAGGCGGCAAGTTCGCACGGTTGCCACCGCCAACGATAATGTTACTGTACGATCCACTGGCGTCTTCAAGAGCTTGCAGATCACCGTCTCCACGGTTGTACTTTTCAAATGTCGTAATCTTACTCCCATCCGTATACACGATCGTAGATCCTGTATCGCCCAGCAACACTAAGTTGTTGCCGTTGATCGTGTTCTTGTCGCCTTCATCACTGCTTCCTGAGTCGGTCTGCTTCGTCACAGCCTCAGCCGCCGAGTTGTCGATATAAGAAGTATCAGCAGGGATCACCGTTCCCACCGAGTCCGACGAAGCAGCAGACGGAGGCATTGTCATGACCATTGACGACGGATTCCTGGTTATCGGAGCCGGACTAGGCGTCGTCGAGTCAGACGAGGAGTAGTCCGATGTCTGCTCAGTTTGCTCGACTTGTGAAACATCGTTACCATCTTCGGAATCATCCGTCGAGTCCGTCGACACTGTAGGAGCTCTAGTCACCGGGGCTGGGCTCGGTGTACTCTCCTCGTTCTCATCAGTAGACATTGCGGAGCCTGAAGACGCTGAGGTGGGGACACCTGTGCCAGATTCAGATGAGTCCGACGATCCTGAGGAAGCCTCGCCGCCGGAGTTCGACGATGCGTCTGATCCTGTAGTAGTTGGAGGCGTAGTTGACGGAGCAACGGTTGTCTTCGGCGGATTTGTCACTGGGGCAGGACTCCATGTCACTGGAGGAGGACTCAGTGGCGTGTCCGACGACCCTGACGAACTTTCCGACACCAAAACCGTCGTCTTGCCCGATCCTGAGGATGACGAAACGTCAGAGTTTCCCTCAGACATGGACGAGCTTGATCCCGAGGGAGGGGATGTGGTTGTCGGACCTTGCGTTTGCGGTGTGCTTGTCACGGGTGGAGGGCTGAACGTAATATGATCTTCCGTATTGGAAGATTCAGTCGATTCAGAAGTTTGCGACGAGCTGGGACTATCGGAAAATCCTGCAGCGGACGAGAAGCTATCAGATCCTGAGGACTCGGACGGTGTTGGGTTCGTCGTCGATGGGTTATTTGGGATTGGAGGTGGACTCCATGGCGTTGATTCGGGCGTTGGCTCGGGGGTTGGAGCGGACGTAATTGGAGTCGGCATCGATGTCGTTGATACTGGCGTAGATGTTGTGGGTACAGGCACCAAAGACTCGTCTGATGAACCGGATGCTGATATTGACGCGGGAGCATCCGTCATGGGAGTTTCCGTTTGAGGCGTCCATGTGGGAGGAGCCTGCGTAAGAATTTCAGCCGGCGTCGGAGCATTCGTCGGTGGATCAGTCCAAACTGGTGCATCAGTGTCCGAGCCTGAAAACGATATCGTAGGGGGATCTGCTGGAGCTTCCGTTGGAATTTCTGTTAAAGCATTCATGTTTGATCCAGACACAGATGCGTGTACGGACCCTGCCGGTGCTTCAGTCGGCATCGGAGCCTCCGTCTGTGTATTCATCCATTGCGCGTCAGATCCAGTGCTCGATCCCAAGCTTGACATCGTAGACGGGGCCTCCGTAGGCGTGTTCGTCCACTGCGCATTAGACCCAGTGCTCGACTCCGCACTCGATCCCCAAGCAGACGCAAACGTGGGAGCCTCCGTAGGCGCGTTCGTCCACTGCGCGTTGATCCAGTGCTTGACTCCGTAGTCGATCCCGAAGGAGACGCAACCGTTGGCACCCTCCGTAGCCCCGTTCGTCCCCGGGAGTTAGACCCAGTGCTCGACTCTGTGCTCGACTCCGCACTCGATCCCGAAGCAGACGCAAACGTTGGAGCCTCCGTAGGCGCGTTCGTACACTGTGAGTTAGACCAGTGCTCGACTCTGTGCTCGACTCCGCACTCGATCCCGAAGCAGACGCAAACGTTGGAGCCTCCGTAGGCTCGTTCGTCCACTGCGAGTTAGACCCAGTGCTCGACTCTGTGCTCGACTCCGCACTCGATCCCGAAGCAGACGCAACCGTTGGAGCCTCCGTAGGCGCGTTCGTCCACTGCGAGTTAGACCCAGTGCTCGACTCCGTGCTCGACTCCGCACTCGATCCCGAAGCAGACGCAACCGTTGGAGCCTCCGTAGGCGCGTTCGTCCACTGTGAGTTAGACCCAGTGCTCGACTCCGTGCTCGACTCCGCACCCGATCCCGAAGCAGACGCAAACGTTGGAGCCTCCGTAGGCTCGTTCGTCCACTGCGAGTTAGACCCAGTGCTCGACTCTGTGCTCGACTCCGCACCCGATCCCGAAGCAGACGCAAACGTTGGAGCCTCCGTAGGCGCGTTCGTCCACTGCGAGTTAGACCCAGTGCTCGACTCTGTGCTCGACTCCGCACTCGATCCCGAAGCAGACGCAAACGTTGGAGCCTCCGTAGGCGCGTTCGTCCACTGCGCGTTTGATCCAGTGCTCGACTCTGTGCTCGACTCCGCACCCGATCCCGAAGCAGACGCAAACGTTGGAGCCTCCGTAGGCGCGTTCGTCCACTGCGAGTTAGACCCAGTGCTCGACTCTGTGCTCGACTCCGCACTCGATCCCGAAGCAGACGCAAACGTTGGAGCCTCCGTAGGCGCGTTCGTCCACTGCGAGTTAGACCCAGCTCAGTGGCCTGTGCTCGACTCCGCACTCGATCCCGAAGCAGACGCAAACGTTGGAGCCTCCGTAGGCGCGTTCGTCCACTGCGAGTTAGACCCAGTGCTCGACTCCGTGCTCGACTCCGCACTCGATCCCGAAGCAGACGCAACCGTTGGAGCCTCCGTAGGCGCGTTCGTCCACTGTGAGTTTGATCCAGTGCTCGACTCCGTGCTCGACTCCGCACTCGATCCCGAAGCAGACGCAAACGTTGGAGCCTCCGTAGGCGCGTTCGTCCACTGCGCGTTTGATCCAGTGCTCGACTCCGTGCTCGACTCCGCGCCCGATCCCGAAGCAGACGCAAACGTTGGAGCCTCCGTAGGCGCGTTCGTCCACTGCGCGTTTGATCCAGTGCTCGACTCTGTGCTCGACTCCGCACTCGACCCCGAAGCAGACGCAAACGTTGGAGCCTCCGTAGGCGCGTTCGTCCACTGCGCGTTTGATCCAGTGCTCGACTCTGTGCTCGACTCCGCACTCGATCCCGAAGCAGACGCAAACGTTGGAGCCTCCGTAGGCGCGTTCGTCCACTGCGCGTTAGATCCGCTGCTTGACCCAGTGGTTGACGTTTTAGATCCTGAAGATAAAGTGCTGAGTCCTGGTATGGGGTGAGTCGTCCATGGATTCGATGCCTGGGTCGTTGACTTCGGCAGTTGAGTTGGTGAGTTCGGCACAAAGCTAGAACTGGAGCCTGAAGAAGATCTCGCAGTAGTCGAGCTTGGATGAGTTCCTGAAGTCGGCGTATTCATCCACGGCGTCAGTGTCGTTGACTCCGGCGTCCGTGTTGTCGAGGTAGGCGTGTAACTAGCACTAGAGCCTACACTCGATTTCGAAGAAGACGAACCCGTTTCTGACACGGGAGCATTTGTCCATTCGCTCGGTGCCTGCGTCGTTGACTCCGGCATCTGTGTTGCTGTGTCTGGATTTGACTCGTCACTATGTGGCGACGGCTCTGTCGTTGCCAGCGTGGTAATTCCTGCTGTTCCTGGTCTAGACCTACCGTCGTTTTCTGAGCTTGGCGCATTCGTGACCGGTGTCCAGTCAGTCTCTGGTGCTTTAGTCGTCGCGCTAGGCGTCGCTGTCGTCACCGTCGGACTGGAGTTTGAATCTGCCTCTGGGTTACCACTTAAAGCTCCAGCATTCGTGTCGGTGGTGGCGCTCTCGCTAGAATCTGCAAGGCGAACACTCACCTCAAGTTGTCGGTAGTCGAAGGGTTGCTCCGCATTTACGACGCCCGTCGAGCAGACCGCGACGGCAGCTGCAACGACCACTACGAGCGCTCGCTTCCTTGAATGCCATCGCGGTCTCCGTTCCATCCTGTCGAATAAGTTAGCGTAAATAGTTCGTGCTGCCCCCGCGTCGTTTTGTCCTGTATATCTGTGCGTTCTTCCTCCTCTGTCCTCCTGTTTGTCTGCTGCCTGGTTTGCTCGCTCGCGTGCGCGCTCGAACCGTCAGTGGTGACGGCACGAAAGAGAGCGCCGACCGAAGACTGTCTCGCGCGAAGGGAGAATGCACGGCGCTGTATTATTACCTGGTGGAGGTGTCGGAACGCACGGATAGCGACGGACTGGCCTTGTGGTCGCCACCATTTGCTCCGCCTCTACAGACAACGGCTGTTACGTGGGACTTTCAGGTCAATCTGGATTTTTACAAGGAGTTGATACTTATTGTTGACTTTTTATATTAGAAAGAATGTGTTTTAGGTGTACCACACAATAGTAGCAACA
>NW_003303753.1:1217245-1244623 GCF_000142945.1 Phytophthora infestans T30-4
ATGTGGGTTTGGACCCGCCCCTAGGATTTCGCGAAACCAGACCGCCAGAGTTGGGAACTCGCCTGAGGGCGCTTATTTCAACGGGGAGTTGAAACCGAGTGTGGGATGCCTGTGAGTAGTCCCCCGTGCTCGACTCCGCACTCGATCCCGAAGCAGACGCAAAGGTTGGAGCCTCCGTAGGCGCGTTCGTCCACTGCGAGTTAGACCCAGTGCTCGACTCTGTGCTGGACTCCGCACTCGATGCCTCCGTAGGCTCGTTCGTCCACTGCGAGTTAGACCCAGTGCTCGACTCTGTGCTCGACTCCGCACCCGATCCCGAAGCGGACGCAAACGTTGGAGCCTCCGTAGGCGCGTTCGTCCACTGCGCGTTTGATCCAGTGCTCGACTCCGTGCTCGACTCCGCACCCGATCCCGAAGCAGACGCAAACGTTGGAGCCTCCGTAGGCGCGTTCGTCCACTGCGCGTTTGATCCAGTGCTCGACTCTGTGCTCGACTCCGCACCCGATCCCGAAGCAGACGCAAACGTTGGAGCCTCCGTAGGCGCGTTCGTCCACTGCGCGTTTGAACTAGTGCTCGACTCCGTGCTCGACTCCGCACTCGATCCCGAAGCAGAAGCAAACGTTGGAGCCTCCGTAGGCGCGTTCGTCCACTGCGAGTTAGACCCAGTGCTCGACTCTGTGCTCGACTCCGCACTCGATCCCGAAGCAGACGCAAACGTTGGAGCCTCCGTAGGCGCGTTCGTCCACTGCGAGTTAGACCCAGTGCTCGACTCCGTGCTCGACTCCGCACTCGATCCCGAAGCAGACGCAAACGTTGGAGCCTCCGTAGGCGCGTTCGTCCACTGCGCGTTTGATCCAGTGCTCGACTCCGCACCCGATCCCGAAGCAGACGCAACCGTTGGAGCCTCCGTAGGCGCGTTCGTCCACTGCGAGTTAGACCGAGTGTTCGACTCCGTGCTCGACTCCGCACTCGATCCCGAAGCAGACGCAACCGTTGGAGCCTCCGTAGGCGCGTTCGTCCACTGCGAGTTAGACCCAGTGCTCGACTCCGTGCTCGACTCCGCACTCGATCCCGAAGCAGACGCAACCGTTGGAGCCTCCGTAGGCGCGTTCGTCCACTGTGAGTTTGATCCAGTGCTCGACTCCGTGCTCGACTCCGCACTCGATCCCGAAGCAGACGCAAACGTTGGAGCCTCCGTAGGCGCGTTCGTCCACTGCGCGTTTGATCCAGTGCTCGACTCCGTGCTCGACTCCGTCGTCGATCCCGAAGCAGAAGCAAACGTTGGAGCCTCCGTAGGCGCGTTCGTCCACTGCGCGTTTGATCCAGTGCTCGACTCTGTGCTCGACTCCGCACTCGATCCCGAAGCAGACGCAAACGTTGGAGCCTCCGTAGGCGCGTTCGTCCACTGCGCGTTTGATCCAGTGCTCGACTCCGTGCTCGACTCCGTGCTCGACTCCGCACTCGATCCCGAAGCAGACGCAAAGGTTGGAGCCTCCGTAGGCGCGTTCGTCCACTGCGAGTTAGACCCAGTGCTCGACTCTGTGCTCGACTCCGCACTCGATCCCGAAGCAGACGCAAAGGTTGGAGCCTCCGTAGGCGCGTTCGTCCACTGCGAGTTGGACCCAGTGCTCGACTCCGTGCTCGACTCCGCACTCGATCCCGAAGCAGACGCAAAGGTTGGAGCCTCCGTAGGCGCGTTCGTCCACTGCGAGTTAGACCCAGTGCTCGACTCTGTGCTCGACTCCGCACTCGATGCCTCCGTAGGCTCGTTCGTCCACTGCGAGTTAGACCCAGTGCTCGACTCTGTGCTCGACTCCGCACCCGATCCCGAAGCGGACGCAAACGTTGGAGCCTCCGTAGGCGCGTTCGTCCACTGCGCGTTTGATCCAGTGCTCGACTCTGTGCTCGACTCCGCACCCGATCCCGAAGCAGACGCAAACGTTGGAGCCTCCGTAGGCTTGTCGTTCGTCCACTGCGAGTTAGACCCAGTGCTCGACTCTGTGCTCGACTCCGCACTCGATCCCGAAGCAGACGCAAAGGTTGGAGCCTCCGTAGGCGCGTTCGTCCACTGCGAGTTGGACCCAGTGCTCGACTCCGTGCTCGACTCCGCACTCGATCCCGAAGCAGACGCAAAGGTTGGAGCCTCCGTAGGCGCGTTCGTCCACTGCGAGTTAGACCCAGTGCTCGACTCTGTGCTCGACTCCGCACTCGATCCCGAAGCAGACGCAAACGTTGGAGCCTCCGTAGGCGCGTTCGTCCACTGCGCGTTAGACCCAGTGCTCGACTCCGTGCTCGACTCCGCACTCGATCCCGAAGCAGACGCAAACGTTGGAGCCTCCGTAGGCGCGTTCGTCCACTGCGCGTTTGATCCAGTGCTCGACTCTGTGCTCGACTCCGCACTCGATCCCGAAGCAGACGCAAACGTTGGAGCCTCCGTAGGCGCGTTCGTCCACTGCGCGTTTGATCCAGTGCTCGACTCCGCACCCGATCCCGAAGCAGACGCAACCGTTGGAGCCTCCGTAGGCGCGTTCGTCCACTGCGAGTTAGACCCAGTGCTCGACTCCGTGCTCGACTCCGCACTCGATCCCGAAGCAGACGCAACCGTTGGAGCCTCCGTAGGCGCGTTCGTCCACTGTGAGTTTGATCCAGTGCTCGACTCTGTGCTCGACTCCGCACCCGGTCCCGAAGCAGACGCAAACGTTGGAGCCTCCGTAAGCGCGTTCGTCCACTGTGAGTTAGACCCAGTGCTCGACTCTGTGCTCGACTCCGCACTCGATCCCGAAGCAGACGCAAACGTTGGAGCCTCCGTAGGCGCGTTCGTCCACTGCGCGTTTGATCCAGTGCTCGACTCTGTGCTCGACTCCGCACTCGATCCCGAAGCAGACGCAAACGTTGGAGCCTCCGTAGGCGCGTTCGTCCACTGCGCGTTTGATCCAGTGCTCGACTCTGTGCTCGACTCCGCACCCGATCCCGAAGCAGACGCAAACGTTGGAGCCTCCGTAGGCGCGTTCGTCCACTGCGAGTTTGATCCAGTGCTCGACTCTGTGCTCGACTCCGCACCCGATCCCGAAGCAGACGCAAACGTTGGAGCCTCCGTAGGCGCGTTCGTCCACTGCGAGTTAGACCCAGTGCTCGACTCTGTGCTCGACTCCGCACTCGATCCCGAAGCAGACGCAAACGTTGGAGCCTCCGTAGGCGCGTTCGTCCACTGCGAGTTAGACCCAGTGCTCGACTCTGTGCTCGACTCCGCACTCGATCCCGAAGCAGACGCAAAGGTTGGAGCCTCCGTAGGCGCGTTCGTCCACTGCGAGTTAGACCCAGTGCTCGACTCTGTGCTCGACTCCGCACTCGATCCCGAAGCAGACGCAAAGGTTGGAGCCTCCGTAGGCGCGTTCGTCCACTGCGAGTTGGACCCAGTGCTCGACTCCGTGCTCGACTCCGCACTCGATCCCGAAGCAGACGCAAAGGTTGGAGCCTCCGTAGGCGCGTTCGTCCACTGCGAGTTAGACCCAGTGCTCGACTCCGTGCTCGACTCCGCACTCGATCCCGAAGCAGACGCAAACGTTGGAGCCTCCGTAGGCGCGTTCGTCCACTGCGCGTTTGATCCAGTGCTCGACTCTGTGCTCGACTCCGCACTCGATCCCGAAGCAGACGCAAACGTTGGAGCCTCCGTAGGCGCGTTCGTCCACTGCGCGTTAGATCCGCTGCTTGACCCAGTGGTTGACGTTTTAGATCCTGAAGATAAAGTGCTGAGTCCTGGTATGGGGTGAGTCGTCCATGGATTCGATGCCTGGGTCGTTGACTTCGGCAGTTGAGTTGGTGAGTTCGGCACAAAGCTAGAACTGGAGCCTGAAGAAGATCTCGCAGTAGTCGAGCTTGGATGAGTTCCTGAAGTCGGCGTATTCATCCACGGCGTCAGTGTCGTTGACTCCGGCGTCCGTGTTGTCGAGGTAGGCGTGTAACTAGCACTAGAGCCTACACTCGATTTCGAAGAAGACGAACCCGTTTCTGACACGGGAGCATTTGTCCATTCGCTCGGTGCCTGCGTCGTTGACTCCGGCATCTGTGTTGCTGTGTCTGGATTTGACTCGTCACTATGTGGCGACGGCTCTGTCGTTGCCAGCGTGGTAATTCCTGCTGTTCCTGGTCTAGACCTACCGTCGTTTTCTGAGCTTGGCGCATTCGTGACCGGTGTCCAGTCAGTCTCTGGTGCTTTAGTCGTCGCGCTAGGCGTCGCTGTCGTCGCCGTCGGACTGGAGTTTGAATCTGCCTCTGGGTTACCACTTGAAGCTCCAGCATTCGTGTCGGTGGTGGCGCTCTCGCTAGAATCTGCAAGGCGAACACTCACCTCAAGTTGTCGGTAGTCGAAGGTTTGCTCCGCATTTACGACGCCCGTCGAGCAGACCGCGACGGCAGCTGCAACGACCACTACGAGCGCTCGCTTCCTTGAATGCCATCGCGGTCTCCGTTCCATCCTGTCGAATAAGTTAGCGTAAATAGTTCGTGCTGCCCCCGCGTCGTTTTGTCCTGTATATCTGTGCGTTCTCCTCCTCTGTCCTCCTGTTTTGTCTGCTGCCTGGTTTGCTCGCTCGCGTGCGCGCTCGAACCGTCAGTGGTGACGGCACGAAAGAGAGCGCCGACCGAAGACTGTCTCGCGCGAAGGGAGAATGCACGGCGCTGTATTATTACCTGGTGGAGGTGTCGGAACGCACGGATAGCGACGGACTGGCCTTGTGGTCGCCACCATTTGCTCCGCCTCTACAGACAACGGCTGTTACGTGGGACTTTCAGGTCAATCTGGATTTTTACAAGGAGTTGAGACTTATTGTTTACTTTTTATATTAGAAAGAATGTGTTTTAGGTGTACCACACAATAGTAGCAACAATGGTCAATAGCTGATGACTTGGGAGCGATTGCGAGATGGTAGTGCAAAGTTCAGAGCACCATACGACTCTACCCACACTACGTGCAACCAAGCTGTTTCCAAGGAAATGAAAACCATCACTTCGTCCCCACTTAACAATCGCTGTACTTATTAATAAGTACATTTTATTAAACATTTAAAATGCTAATAATGCTGAGCAAGTTGCTCGACTCGAGCGGAGGAGACGTTCGCTTGCCACCACCACACATGGTATCCATTTGCTTATCTTAACTTTTCGCTGTATGAGTGCAGTAACGCCACGAATCAATTAGATGTATGCTTGCAAGCAGCTAGCTATTAATAAAGGCAGTCGGTTCGTGGTATCCATCAGCAGTTTACATCGAGTCCGTGACATGGTGAAACGGTCCAGGGTGGACTTTTCCCGAAAATACAGTACAAATGAACCCTTCGGTAGTCATCCCTGCTCATGGAATACCCTCCGACAAGAATAATAAATCGTGTTTGCTGTCCTCCCAGACTATCATTCTTCAATTTTTAAGCTAGTGCCACCAGGATGCCAGTCGAACGTAAGTCAACCCGCACCATGCTCACCAATGCTCAGCGCTAGCTATTTGCCAGCATCTATGCTCCGTAATCGACGAGCTAGATAAAATGCAGTCGCGCCAACATGCGTCCGATCCGATGTCGGTGACAGAGCTGCTAAATCCACCAGATGAGAACGTGCACGACGAAATCGAGGTGGCGGACGTTCACGCGAGTGGTAAGTCGATGGATGCCTACGAGGATACTGGAGGTGAAACAGAGAAAGCTGATGTAGAGCTCGATTCTGCGGATATTAAGGAGCACCTCAAGTGGGTTGCAAAGCTGCGTATTCGAGCAGATTAAACAGGCGTGTCGGGTAGAAGTGCAGAGGGGCTTGGAACGATACAGAGAGAGCTGCGAGGCGAGTCAAGCAGGAAGGAAGGGCGCAAGCAGCAGGTGTCCTTGCTTGCCAAGGCGTGCTGCACTATAGTGATATTTCCATAGTTAAGCACCTCAGAACAGTCATTTTTGGTAATTTTGCTTTCCATATTCCGAGGGAGGAGTAGGTCGAAAACACCATCATATCGCATAATTATTATTCTATCTAGCGGGCTCGCGCGATTGATTCGTCGATCAGAGCCTAACCAATCTTATTACAGCAGCCGAGGCCTTTATTTCGCGAATTTCGCCTGAATCCATGGTCCACTGATTAAGATCAATGTTAGAGGTACCGAGTAGCTCGTACTTAAGCGAATGTTAGAGTTACACTGTGTGAGTGAGTCGAGCCACTTCGTGTTAATTGGTCCCGAGATACGTACTAAAGGTACTACGCGAAAATATATTACGGTAATTTAATTTTAACAGATTAAAAAATTCATCATTTTTAGAGATATCGGTGCTTGCGACGACAGCCAGTCACGCGACTGGTACAGTAGCATGAAGTGTTGCTGTAATGTAACTGAAATGCATGAATGTCACCCGAAGGTACGAAGCACTTAGTGAGAATTTGCCTGACGAGTACTGCTAGAGTAGAGCAGACCATGACCAGTATCTTTCACTTTACGCAGCTCAACAGTATCACTGCAGCACGCACACATTGGAATCAACAGACAGAGGCATCACAATGCGAACTACAGGGGTACATTATCTTTGTAACGGGGTAAGAGATACCGTTACTAGCTTACACTGTAATGCGGAGGAAGCTCGCAATAATAAAACCAAGTCTTAGGTTTGTGTCAAATTCAACTCTGATTTATTTAGGACCAGGGCGGCTACCCCTGGCCTCGTGTGAACCACTCAAACACATGTCTATATCTGATTGGTCAATAAGTGAGTCTGGCTCCTCACTATCAACCAATCAGATGATGACACCTTGGCACACGCTACCCGTGTGCCACTTTACCTACTTATGTAATAACTGAAGAAATATCTACCTACTTATGTAATTGGAGTTGGGCCCATTACATCACCCTCCTCTCTAAGTTGCGCTTACGCAACATAAGCGCACGGAACACAATTGAAGAAAACTCGAAAACCCAACGGAGCGAAGATGGCCGAGGACAACACGACGCAGTCAACGGACGTTAGCACCAGCGCGACGCTGGTGACAGCAGCAAGCATCGACACACTAACGGCGGCGGTAACCCAGACAGCCGAGACACCGGCGGAGCCGACAGTCACGAGGATCAGCGCCGGAAGCACGCGGTCGCGCGTGATGGACGACGCCCTGGTTCCCTGGGACCTGTACGACTTGTCAGGAGCAGAGAATCCGGATACGCTCGACACCATGAAGAACCACTTTCGTCGCTTCCGCGCGACGCGGAAGAAATACATTGAAGGCGCTGATCGTGAGGGACTTCGTCGCTCCTGGTGTGCCTTCATCCGGCGATGGAACCGGATGTCGCGTGCTGGAGAAAGCTTTGTCGACTGGTTGACGTATCGCGAGGAGATCCTCGCGGATCATTCGATTGGAGAGCTACGCGTGAAGGTCTGCAACAACGCATGGGATGTGGACCGACTCTGCTTCGTGCACGTGAGAGAGGGATGTGAGTCCTGTGGTACTTCAACCCGTCCGACTCAACGCGAATGGAGGGAACATCTCGCTGAGCGGCCACTCAGCGGAGAGGAGTCGGGATGGATCGGGAAGTACGAGCACACCCTGTCCAGTATGGATCAGGCGGCTAATCGCGGCGGCTCACGCCGACGTTGCACGCGTCGGAGCGCGGCGTCGTTGTCGCCTCCTCGTGCGGGTCGTTCTCGTGGCCGTTCTCGATCTCGTTCACGGTCTCCGCGGGATGACTCGCGGAATTCTTCTTCTCAAGTAGCATGGTCTCATACTCGTGGACCACGTCCGGAACGTCGCGGAGAAGGTTGGCGCGGGACTCCCACGTATCATGTTCTGGGGAATAACCGAGCCAACGTACCAAGTAGCGGCGCGCGGTCGGAACCGCGCGAGGAGCACGACTACGGACGTTTCGTTGAGCGGTCGAGCTGTGGGGATCTTCATGGTCAACGATACGCTCCACAATCCAGCGCGCGTCACCCACCGAGTCAATTATCGGTGGTGGGCCTTCACGATGATACGGCGTACGCCCGGTACGTTCAGGGCGAGGTGGAGGCAGCTTCGAACCGCGCGTTGGACGCTCAGGTTGGGGCTGAGCGGGCGGAAGATCGTGCCTGGCGGGCTGAGCAGATCGCGTCGGAGCTTCGTCAGTCGAATCGGGAGCTGTTATCTCGCCTACGGGGATTGGAGACGCATGTGCTTGGCTCTGCCCAGCAGGGAGATCGTCCGCGAGAGCGGGCGCCAGGGGCTGACGGCTTTCTGGCGCGTCAGGCTCGTCGGGCTGGTCGCCCGACGCATGCTCCGTCTGCTGGATCGAATCAGGAGTCGTCGCAGGGAAGTACCGCTTGAGTCGCCCGACGTAAAACGTCGGGTGAAGTCTAAGTGACGACGGGATGTCCAAGGTGTAGGCGTCGCCCACAGCCTTGGTTACACGAAAAGGACCGATGAAGCGTGGGGCAAGTTTGTTGGCGCCGAGGTTGGTCACGGCGGAAGCGCGGATTCCCTCGGTCGATAGGAGAACGCGATCTCCTATCTTGAATACATTCACGTTCTTATGACCGTGCTTATCAGCTTGTTCCTTTTGCTTGTCCACTGCGTTCTGCAGTGCGTCGCGGACGAACCTTGCGATGGATTGCCTTTGCATGACGAATTCCGCAACTGCCGAGCGATCGGCAGGAAGCACCGAGGGTTTCGGTGTATAGTTTGCCGTGGTAACTTCTTGCTCACGAATCTTGCGGCCTGGATCGATCAAGTTCTGCGACGTCCATCTCGTTATCGGAGATGCAGTATGCCGAGGAGGCTCGATGGACTGCTTGGACGGAGAACGAGTCAGGGCGTTCGCACTGGATACACCCGAAGATAACCCTGAAGTCGAGTGCGCCGGCAGGCTTGTTGACACCGGTGAGGCTACCGGTGCGTGCTGAGACACCGGTTCACGTACCGGTGATGACCACGACACGGACACGTTGTCCCTAGAGCTGAGCGCAGCTTCAGCATCCATGTCGACCGAAGGAGGTTCTCCCCCACCAAGGGTGGAGCCGCCAGCATCCGTGGGGTGACCCACGGCGAGAAGTGCCGGAACACGTGGGTGGCGTGCGTTGTTCACGAAGAACGGCGTCATACCCGTCGAGGAGTGCTCGGCGTTGTTGAGTGCGAACTCGGCTAGCGGTAGGAACGAGCTCCAGCTCGTGTACGAAGTTGCATAGATGCGGAGAACGTCTTCAAGGACGCGGTTGACGCGTTCTGTTTGTCCATCCGTCTCCGGATGTGCCGCAGTTGACATCAGCAATTTGGTTCCCAATAGCTCGAAGAGGCGTGACCAGAACGCGGATGTAAACCGCGGGTCGCGGTCGGACACGATAGACTCCGGCAGGCCGTGGTGACGAAAAATCACGTCGACGAAGTGGGCCGCGGACTCTTGTAGTGCCCGGGAGGCCGCCACCGGAACGAGATGGACCATTTTGCTGAAACGATCGACGAACACAAGTACACCCGTGCGCCCGGCTGTATCGGGCGGAAGACCGAAGATGAAGTCCATCGAAATGGAGCGCCAGGCTTCCGTGGCGACCGGAAGAGGGCGCAATGGGGCCTGAAACGTCGAAGACGGTTTGACTCGCTGGCAAGTTTCACATGTGCGGACCCACTTGCGTACCCACTTGTACATGTGCGGCCAATAGAAGTCTCTCGACAGAGCCGCGTACGTCTTCTCGCGACCGAGATGTCCTCCAGTCGGGGCGTCATGATACTCGTGGATTATGCGCGCACGTAGATCAGCGTCGTTTGGGACGACGACTCGAGGTCCATCGAACCTGTCGATGCTGTACTTGAGCAGATTACCGTCCAGTCGATATCGATCGATCTGATTCCGCGTGGTCTTGGACAGGGCACTTAGCGTGTCACTACTAGGAGCACGCAGGTGCTTCATGATGGCGCCGTATATAGGGTCATCAGCGTACGCTGTAGCAATCTCGTCGCCCAGCGGGAGCGTGGGCGTGGTCAACGTCAAGTTGATGCCTGACGACACGCAGACCGCACATTCGTCGTCGTCCTCATCAGCGAGCTGATGTCCTAGCGCCTCACGGGGATCGTAGTCCGGACGCCGAGACAGCGCGTCGGCGAGAATGTTATTCTTGCCCGGCTTGTAGTGAACAACGAAGTTGTACTCGGAGAAGAATGACAGCCAACGGGCCATCCGTTGCGACAAGTGAGGGCTCTTCATCGCTGTCCGCAGCGATGCGTGATCAGTGTAAACCGCAAATGACTGTTCACCGAGCAAGTACACTCTGAATTTGATCAGAGCGTACCGCATTGCCAGGAGCTCCTTGTCGTGGACTGGGTAATTCTTCTCGGCTGGCTTCAGTTGGCGCGACTGATAGCTGATAACGCGTTCGTGTTCGTCATCGTCGAACTGCATCAGCGCACAGCCGATGGCAAAATCGCTCGCGTCGCAGACGACGTGGAATGGCTTTGAGTCATCAGCAAGCTTCAGTATCGGCGCAGACGCCAAGCTCTTCTTCACCGAGTCGAATGCAGCTTGGTGGTCCGATTTCCACTCCCAGATCACGTCCTTCTTCAGCAGCGAGGACAGCGGCTGGATCAACCCAGCGTAATTCTTCGTGTACTTGTGCAAGTAATTGGCCATACCAAGCCACTGACGCAACTCAGTGGGGCTTGTCGGCGTTGGCCAAGCACAGATAGACGATACCTTCTCAGGATCCGCGCGTACACCGTTCTTGCTCACGTAGCATCCCAACACCGGAATCTCCGGTGCGCAGAAGACACATTTCTTCAGGTTTGCGTAGAGCTTGTTCTCTCGCATCACCTGGAAGACTTGTCTCAGGTGTTTCAGATGTACGTCCACGGCACTGAGGTTGCCCTCAGCGCGGCTGTGCACGAAGATGTCGTCGAAGTAACTCGGCGCGAAGTCTCGAAGCGGGCGAAGCACATGGGAGACCATGCGATTGAAGGTGGCAGGCGCGTTCTTGAGGCCCTGTGGCATCACGAGCCACTCCCAGAGCATCCCGCTCGGTGTACTTACGGCGGTGAGAGGTACATCAGATGTTCTCATCAGGATCTGATAGAATCCATCGGTCAGGTCGATGGCGCTGTAGATGACGCTGCCAGCCATGGAGTCCAGTACCATGTCCTTCCGAGGGATCGGAGTCTGCGCGGGGATGGTGGCATCATTCAACTTGTTGAATGCGTGAACGATACGCCATCCCCCTGTGGCTTTCTTCACACAGAACGTTGGACTGGAATGGGGAGAGGTACTCTCACGCACGTGACCCGCCTTTCGGCGGCCCTCGAAGAAGTCATCGATCGCTTTCACTTGATCACGCGGAAGTGGCCATTGTCTGGTAACGCAGTACTTCGTACCTGGCGCGAGGTCGATCTCATGCTGAACTCCACGATCCGCCGGTAGCTCGGCGGGGATCTCATCCGGGAAGACGTCGGCGTACTCGCAGGCGGTGTCGTATACGGGATTCGCTGACTCCCGCAAGGCCTCCCAAGACTGCGTTTGGAATCGTTCCTCTCGAGCAGACTTAGGTTCAGCATCTAGCGGACGTGAGCGTACACTGTCCGTTGCGACCGCATTTGCTGCCTCATCCACCGAGACTGCCTCGGTGACCAAGCATACTTGCTCGACGTCTCCAGGCCTTGAGGTCCCCGAAGAAAAGTTCTTTCCAGGACAAGCCTGGAAGGCGTGTGATCGCCGCCGCTTCGCGCGGCGGGCTCGCGATTGCGATGCTGCGCGACCGATTCGGGCCTCCTTCCACGTACTCCAGCGCGCTGACCGATTCCATCGGCGGGCTATCGCTGGTCGTGTAGTCTCGACGAGGTTTAAGGCGTCGTCGCTTCGACTTCTTCTTCGACTTCCTCGAGCTTACGCTCGAGTCTGACGCACTGCTACTCGACGATGCATCACCCTCCTCTAGGCGCGGGAGACCGTACTCGACCGGGCCGGGAACACGCGGGAGCCCCTGCTCTACCGCGGCATCGTTTGACGGGAGCCCAATGTGCTCGACCGCCGAATCATTCGGCGGGAACCTCTGCTCTACCGCCGTCTCGTTGTGTGGGAGCCCCTGCTCGACCACTGTCTCGTGTTGTGGGAGCCCCTGCTCGACCATCATCTCGTGTTGTGGGAGCCCCTGCTCGACCACCGTCTTGTACTGTGGGAGCCGCTGCTCAACCACCTCATCATCTACCTCGCGAAACCGCGAGGGCTCTTCGTCCAACAACGTAGCACAAGCCATGCAGAGAGGGCCATCGCTCGCTCTGTGCACTGCTTGTGTCGTTGCTGGTTTGTCTACGACTGTGACGTGGAACCAGTCTCTTGGCGCCACCAAGAGGTGTGTGAAGACCTCGCTCACGTCGAATCCACGTCGACGCTTGACTGATTGGGCCAGCCAGTCAATCTCTGGCTGATATCGCGCAAGCCAAGGGATGCCCAGGATGCAGTCAAACGCGTAGTTCATCTCGATCACCAAGAAGTCGTCCTTGCTACGGAAGACGTCGAACGTGTACGACAAAGACACGTCACGCCGCGCAGCGCGGCGAGCCTTACCATCTGCGAGTTTGACTTGGATCTCGCCCGGACCATTCCGGACGCGGACGTTCTTGGGTAGTACCGACAAACACGATGCGCGAAAGAAGTTGTTGGTCGCTCCTGAGTCAAGGAGCGCGCGCAGTGGTCGCCGGGCACCGGTGACGTGGAGGCTGACAATGATCAGTCTCGAGTCGCCCGGCGTAGTGGTGGCATTGGTGTGTGCTTGGAGCACGGGAGGGCTCGAAGGTTGGGCTGCCACCGGAGGGCCCGGTCCTTCGTTAAAGCCAGTAGGGCGCCCCGCACCTACTGGTCCTGGTCGTTTTTTTAATAAGCGACCGAGGAGTGTTCCGCGTCGACGTGAGAGACGACGGGAGCTGGCGCGCGGCACTCCGCCGCGCGATGACCCTTCTTCCCACAGCGGAAGCAAATGAGGGGGCGATTGCTTCGCCCAGCGCTGCCGCGGTAGGACCCGCGACGTCGATTGCTCGACGCGTTGATGGCGTCGATCTCCATGGGCTCGGGGGTAGACTCTCGGGCTTCCGCAGGTATGGCTGCGGCGTACGATGCAGCGACCATGTAATCCTCGCGAATCGCGAGTGCAAACGCCTCCTCGAGAGAGGAGGGCTCAGCTCTGGTGAGGCAGTAGCGGGTCATACCCTCGCGCATGCCGAACACAAATACGTGGACTTGCGAGGCCGTGTCGATTGGCTTGGTCACGATGCATGACGCCAGATGTCGCGTCTTCTGGACGTAATCACGCATGGACATCTGCCCTTGCCGCAGAGCGAAGAACTCTGCGCGAACGCGAGACTCATCTTGCGGGGGCTCGAACGCGAGGCGCAAGTCGCTCTGGAGAGTTTCCAGAGTCGGGAAAGCCTCGGGGTCGACAACCAGCTTCCCGAGGGCCCATTCTTTGGCCTTCCCGGTTAACCGGGAGAGGAGGAAGTTCATCTTGGCCGATGACGCCTCGATGCGTCGCGAGGCGATAGCGATGTCGATCTCGCGGAACCACCGATTTAGCGGAAGCCGGTTTTCACCGGCGCCAGAATACGTAGACGTCTCCATCTTGACGACGTCATTCTGGGATGGACGCGAGGGAGTTGACACCCGCCGATTCGCATCGGCGAGCTCGCGTTCCATGAACTCTTGTGCTGCAAGACGTTGCTGGTCGGGCGTCGCTGAGCTCAGCAGCGATGCGACGACAGCGTCTCCGGACACCGCCACGAGGCGGTGAAGCGCTTCCCACTCCACGCGAGTGAGATGGGGGAATGCAGCATGCTCCAGGGTCGCCCCGGAGATCTGGACTTGGCTCATCGTAGACTTGGTCGTTGGAAGGACTACGAAGTGCTACCAGGTGTAACGGGGTAAGAGATACCGTTACTAGCTTACACTGTAATGCGGAGGAAGCTCGCAATAATAAAACCAAGTCTTAGGTTTGTGTCAAATTCAACTCTGATTTATTTAGGACCAGGGCGGCTACCCCTGGCCTCGTGTGAACCACTCAAACACATGTCTATATCTGATTGGTCAATAAGTGAGTCTGGCTCCTCACTATCAACCAATCAGATGATGACACCTTGGCACACGCTACCCGTGTGCCACTTTACCTACTTATGTAATGACTGAAGAAATATCTACCTACTTATGTAATTGGAGTTGGGCCCATTACAATCTTCATGTTATCGACTTCCTAACTCGCCTACTACAGGCACTTTAACATGTACCGAAGCCTGAAAAAACGCATTGAGGCATGGCTGAGCTTTTCCGGCATATCGATGCCGGTGAGGTAGCACTCAAAGAATAGTAAAACAGCTGCTCCACAGCTTGAGAAGTCCGGCTGGCGTACGTTCGTGACTCTCTGAATCGGCAAGGGTTTAAAGCTGTCTTCACCTTCTAAAAACACGTCTTTCAGTAGTTCTTCGCATTTGGCGTAATATTTTGACTTGGGGTCTTGCAAGGGGTCGAACACCAGGACTCCTCGACGCTCGCTGCGATAATCGAAAATTGCTCCACACCAGTGGTTGTTGTCTATGGGTAGCGGCAACAGAATGATCTGGTTCGTTTTCTTGAAAGGCTTGCCTGCATTAATAGCCCTGAGCCGGGCGTCTTTATCGTGGAAACGATTGAAGATCGGGTTAACGATGCCAACATCCGGGTGTTCTCGTTGGAGTAGAGCAATCCCATGCCCCATGCATGAATCATCCATCCACATATTTTCTCGAAGCGTTAGTAGTCCGTTATAGGGCACACTACCGAGCGAAGTCTCGCGGCCACCCTTCAGAAGAATCCGCCTGATAATAACTTCCCGTTCTGTCGGATCGCTGCTGACTCCGTCATCAATCTTTACCGGTAGAGACAAGCGCTTGACGCTAGTGCTGACAGCCCAAGTAGTCGCATCTTCAGTGGCAGATAAATACTGCATGGAGGCGTGCCATCGGTCCATCGCGACAATGTCCTGGTATTGGAATATCCCAAAGCGAGGAACTCTTACACCAATAGTGTCGTCATCGACAGCTTCAATCAAGCCTTTTCGAAACGCTGCGACCGCAGCCAGGCATTTTTCCACAAATTGTTTTGGAAACACAAATCTGACGTCACAGATGCACTCATCCTCAAGATAAATACCAGCTTTCGCCTTCTTGGTCTTTGGAACAGCTCGAATAGTGAGATTGGGTAGCATCTTCTTGGCGTCTTCATAGGTGTAGTTGTTGTCCAACAGTTTAGCAATGTCCGTACGCTTGGAACTGGTGCCAGCGTCCCTTGTACCAACTTGGAAGCCTTCTTCTTGCTATTCTCGATCCTCTGCTTCTTTTCTGCTTTTCCTTGCTTCTTTCTGACTTGGGGACGTCCCCGACGTTTTGCGCTCTTTGTTATCACAAATGACCCAGACTGCGAGGATTCTGACGAACTGCTGCTAATGTGCTGGCGCTTGTGACTGGCTTGGATTTTGTTTGAAATCAGACATACTTGCTGCATCCACCTCTGGGGTGGTTAAAGTCACACAGGAATTGCCTCTAGTTACACACAGTGGTTCTTGTGTAGCAGGAGGGGTCAAAGTCACGTGGGAAGTACCTCTAGCCACACACGGTGTAACTGTAGGCTCTTGCATTGTAGCTGTAGCACATTGCATTGTAGCTAGAGGTGCGCTCTGTTGAGTCGGAGGTTCGTCATCGTCCGAGTTCGCTGTGGAAGTGTTCTTGATTTTTTCTTCATCTTCCGTATCGCTTTTCATCACAGCATCCTTTGGTTCAACAGCATTGGTATTTAACGTAGGCGAAAATGTCAGCGACGATAGCTGTGAAAGCGGGTCTACCCATTCACCTTCTCGACCAACAAACGGTGCAACACCGTCCTTGATAATGTCTTCAAATTTCTCCAAGGCGTTCATCATTTCTCCAAATACAAACGTTCCGTTCCTGCTCATAATGTCTGCAATACTCTTTCCACACTCGAGAGCGTGCTTGTACTTCGTCGTCCCATTTAAAACGTGATGGCGCCTTGCTGTCATAGCAGAGTCACGGACTTGGAACGTTGTGCACGCAACTGTTTTGCCTGGTACGTCTTCTTCTGGCGCAGGTTGATTCAGCTTGCACGACAACCTCCAACGGGGTGCAATGTACCGAATAGAAATTGCCTGTTTTCCACGTAAAAGACGCCAATACATGACGTGCCGGCATGGAAGCAACATCGTCTTCATGAATACACATGAGCAGTGATATCTCTAAAGGCACGCAATAACAGCGACGTACGTTAGGGTTTACACGGGCCAGAACGGGTGACAAACTTACCGTAGTGTCGACATGATAGCATGTACTGGTGTCGCCACCTCCGGTCAGGACAAACAGGCTGGAATGTATT
This sequence comes from Phytophthora infestans T30-4, assembly GCF_000142945.1. Classification (NCBI taxonomy): domain Eukaryota; phylum Oomycota; class Peronosporomycetes; order Peronosporales; family Peronosporaceae; genus Phytophthora; species Phytophthora infestans. The sequence goes on from NW_003303753.1 coordinate 1,233,621, forward strand.
TCCTCCACGCCGTAACTTGTCTTGCGACCCTTAGACGCCCAATACTGCTCTTCAACAAGCCGGAACGCATACGGGCTGACTTCGCGCGCTAGCTGTTCAAGCTCGTGATCTGCACCATCATATCGCATCTGGCCCACGTCTGTATTTTTCTTTCCGTACTCCATCTCTGCTACTGCTTGCAAGAACATCAGCGTATCTACGCACTCATCCAGCGCCATCTCCGGCTTCAGAACCTCTTTGATATGACCCCATGATGTTTCAAGCCTACAGACCACCAAACCACCAGGCAAAAACACAGTTAAAGGTGAGTCTAGAACCTATAGCGCAAGAAATTGTACCTATTATTGGTGTGGTTGCCTAGATGTGGAACATCCGAACGTGCGTACAGCGCCCATCGTTCTTTCATCGAATCCCAGTTCTTCATGAAGTACTTCAAAAATGGATGCGTAGGCACAGGTACAGGGTCTTCACGTTTAAGACGAACACCTTCCAGCAAGAAGTATAGATACTTCAGATACTTAACGTACTCATCCGTAGAAACCGCCAGCCGCATCATATCGATAGCATCTTCAACTTGGTCTTTGTCGAAGCTGGACGGGCCTCCATACTCGCTCTTTGCCAGCTCGGTCCGAATATACTTCTTCAAATGGAAGTGACACAGAATCACTTTCACGCCAGGGAACTCCATTTCTAGTAATCCCAATTCACCCATGTCCTTGTCAATCACAATTACCCTGACTTGCTCCCACGAAGGGTTGTTAAACTTGAACGACCCGATAGCATCTGAAAGACACTCTGCACTTTCGTTCTCCATGAGACTGTGGTGTACGTATTGACCCTAGCATTACGTTAACAACTCATAAGTAAGAATTTGTACATATCAAGTACATGTTGTAGCTGAAGCTACGCAAACAGTAAAAGTCAAACTAGAGGCACATAGGATGTAACGTCAGGTACATTTACTTACATGTCCGTACACATCGTTAACCATGAACGAGAAGAGCTTGTAGCGCGATTCGTTGGTGTTATGCGTCGCGTCAATGAGCATCACTTCAGGAAAAGCCTTGAACCAGCGTCGCATTTGTCTCGTCTGCAACGCGATGGTCTGTGCAGTTTTGGATTCGTCGACGTAAACGGTTGCTCGGTTTCCACGACATTCGCAAATCCCTCGCAAGACAGTCTCCAGCCGTTCTTCAGTAGTCGCACCTCCCCTTCGTCTCTCCTTCATCCTCGCCACCATGTTGTGTACATCTCGAAGCACCACATTTTTTCCTACATGGAGTCCAAAACAAGAAAGCTATCAGTCACTATATATAAATTTGGGTTGAGTTAAGCGCACCCACCTGTCTTCTTTCGCAGGAACTGCATAATTAGCTTCGGCTTAGAACCAACAGCTTGGAGTTCATCCACGAATGCCAGTATGTCCGGATCCTCCACGCGACGGTTCGACACATGGTTCTCAAATGTAGCGCGAGACACATTGTGGTTGTGTCTGACGTCAAAGTCAGTGACGCGTACTATGAACGTGTCGTGTTCATCGTTCCACACGACAGCAGCCTTAATGTTTGCCTTACAGCCTGTAGTCTTCTCAAAAAACGACCTTCGTATCCCCTTTCCACGGCTCTTGCGCTTCCACCCGTGAGTGCAGACCAGCTTAATCCAGAAATTTCCGAACTCCTCAGGGATCAATCGATCCGACGTCTCATCAGTAACTGTGTTAGTCGTGCCGGAATCATCTGGGTCCTTCGCATTAACACTCAGGTTTGCTCGCGCCTTAATTTCTCGATTTCTCTTTTGAACCGACGTGGACGTGCGCTGTGGAAAGATCTGGTGTGTCTCCTCTTGGTAGCGCTCCATGTATTTGCGGAAGGCATCCCAGCTCTCATGCCACTCGACATCAACTGGGGGACAGAGCCACGAGACCCCAGGAGGGACTTGCCGCTCGGGTTCACTGTCGCTCATTCTGATTGCACACATGAGAACCACAGAATACGCTCTTAGCTTACCTCCCCCCCTCTAATCTACATGAACATGCATGCTTACCTTCAGAGCTGTCGTGTGTCTTCGTCTCGTATTAGAGTTTAGGAGGGGCGCGTGGCTGATGTAGTGCGCGGAAATTTTTTGGAATGAAAGGCTCATAGATTTTGGGGATGGGAGAAAGGGGGGAGAGGGGGTGTCTTTTTTAGAAATCTTGTTTGTTAATTAACAATGCAATGTGGTTGATGGTTCTGTTTGTAAACTTTTGTAATTTTTACTGTGCCTTCGTGGAATTTATGTGGATAAACGCAAAGTAGGGTGGATTCAAGTGGTTGTCGTTATTGGCACTGCTAATTTCGTCACGCAACCCAGTGATACCAGACGAATCAGGGATTGGATGAGGATTTTCAGTCTCCCTACGCTTACTGCGATTCAACGACAAGGCTTCGGAAACAACCAATCTTCGAATAGCCGGTAATTTCATTTCGATCATGTTCGACTTCTCCGACAAGTTTTCGATAAATTAAAAAAAAAGCGTTGCGCTGAGCTGACGAGGACAGACCGAAAAAATTGTGGAGAAAGCATTTGAATATTTAAAAATCATTAGAGTGCTTTGCAGGTTCTGTATAAAATACGGAAGAAAGACTAGCACGAACGCTAAACCACAGATGCATTATAATAATAAACCGGCATGCTCTCCTTCACAAGAGTTGTGGGTAATTATCGTGACCTTAAAAGCGATCCATAATTCTCAAAACGAGGCCAACCCCGACGCTGCCGTGTACGACAACTTACTGCATTCATTGAGAAGCTTACCTCGCCTCCATGCAGCAGGGTGGACACATGAAAAATATCATTTTTTTTATAAAATATGGAGTCCAGGGATAATTCCTGCTGTGAATAAATACTCGATTTAATTTACGCCGCTACTCCATGGCATTTAAGAAATTCTTATATTTTGCCGTGTATCCCCCATTTCAAGTCTGTGCCGTCCCAGTTCCCACTGAGACTTTTTTTGTATTACTTCCATGCGTGAGCTTGTCCGAATGTTGTCTGGATGTGTGAGACACTAACAAAACAAAAGCTACGCTGATTCGGCTTAAACGGGCTATGTGTATATATCGCTTATTTCAATGTCCAAGCTCACTAGAAAAGCCACATTTTCAATTCTTCATTGCAAAACAGGTCCATACATGTAAACTATTGTGACTATTAGAGATCGAGTGTTGATCGATCAATTTTAACCAATACTTGACGTTTGTTATTGACTCCATATCTTGTACCGGTTGGTTATTATACTACGATACATACGAAATAACTGTGGATCCCTGGCGGGTCCCCCAATAAAATAAGGAACTGGTTAGCGGCACCGAGTTCAATAGTACTTACACGAAACATTACAGTAGTACCTTCGTAATTTTGACGATAAAATACTATCCGAGGTAAATTTCAACTCAGTTCTGAAAAACAAAAAGTGGATACCACCAAACAAAGCCAGAAAAACGGTCTTGTACGTTAGAGTTATTCAATTTAGTGACAATCATTCCGGCCATCCTGATCAAAGCCCCACTCCAGCACAGATGCCGAAGAAGATTACCTGGAGCGAGCCCGCATTTGTTCTGGCAGAGAAGTATGGGATGGAATGACTTGACACGAACAAGTCTGCCCGAGTAACGAAAGCCAACACTACCGCGTGCACCATACGCACAGATTCTACGCCGCACACAATGAAGTATTAACTCCTCAAGTGCAAGTCAAACGTTTTCAAGGACGCATACCCCGAACTGAACTGTGGTTGGCGATGAAAAGTACTTACCTGCTCTATCACGAGCGAAATGGCCGTGTACAAAATGGGCGAGCCTTTTTCGGACGTCGGAAGGCAGTATTATCACGATAAACGGCACTAGGTAGGTACACATTCGGGACGACGTACTCTTTCACGACCACAGGGAGGGGTGTGCTCCCTCGATTTACATTACCCTAGGGTTTACTGATCCGACCCTAGGTCAGAACAAACTCCTCCCTACGCTGTGGGCCACCGGAAAGGCTCTAATAAACGTGGCAGGGGCGACCAAACTGATGACAGCCATGAGGAAGATCACAAAAAAGGTGGTTGCTGTAGCTCGAGCTAACAGCTTTACCTGCTCGTGGAAGAACAATGCCATGCAGATGGATTGTACGACGTTCTTGAAAGATACTGGGGAAATCAGAGCAAGTGAAGCATGAAAGAGGTCGCTGCAGCCACACCTAGAATGGTTCCCTTTTGTCGATCCAAACACGGAACGGGTATTTACACAAGATGGGTCCTGGTCAACGATAAATAGGGCTGCCATGCTACCTGGATCTTGCGTCACCAGGTTACAGGAGGTTGTTCATTAGGAGAAGCGATCACAGGGACTTCTTAGTTTAGCTTCACCAATTCACTCACGGGATCGAGAAGTCGACGGTCTGCTGAACGAGTCGCGCAGATACTAGCCTTCAATTTCTCAACAATGGCCTTAGCTACAGCATACGATCAAGAGGTGAGGTTCTCGGCCTCCCTACCTGACTATCCGCTCACCGTAACGCTGCGGGGAACTGAGCGGATTGAGGCATTGCTGCAGCTGGATACACAAGGTCCTTCCCGGGGTCATGTTGTGGACAGCCAACCAACACTTAGCAGATAAATTACCAAGGAACTGCAGTCGTCCAGCATACTCCACCTAGTGCGGCCACATCCAAGGTTGAGTCGCCTCACATGTCTGTGGGCTGGAGGCCGAAGATGGACACGGACAAGGCTCGAATTCAAACAGCGTATAAGACACTTCGCACATCAAAGAGGAGCCACGAAGGCTGCCTTACGCATAACCAAATGGGCCGAAACAAGCCCTACTGCGGCAGCAGCATGGTGTGACCTGAAATGGATGAAAATTGTCGAGTAGTGGGACTGGGGCCCCGGGGAGGAGCAGCTACTGCTAAAACTCAAACGGTACACCCTCTCGCTCTATGATACCGCCCATCAGAAGATCGGGTGCCTCCATGATGGCTGTGTCCATTTGGCCAGCACTGACTTGTATCATGTATTCTGGGAATGTCCGGCAACGAGGACATTACGACAGCTTATGACACGGACGTGGCTCACGCTAGGACTCAAGAGATCGGCAATCGAACACGCGATCTTTATCATGGAGCTGCCGCAGATGCCAGCACGGGTCTGGCGAGCAGCGGACAAAATGTACGACCACAATATCACGCAGTCCACGCATTTTATGGAGGCAGTCACGATGCTAGCCGAGCGTAGTTGGAGACTAGGGGCAACAATACTGTTGCAACGGGTATGGCGATGGCGAGTCAACCACTTTGATTCTCTGACAAAAGTGTCAGGGTAAAGTCAAGCCGCGGCCATCAAATGGGCGCTTCGGCAGGGGTACCCCACGGTTTTTACACACACAGCGGCATAACTACACCCCGCGTTTGGTCCCCTTGCGATCCAGCTCATACGACGCGTGATATCGTCGGAGTCGGTGGTAGATTATTTCCAATTCACAGATAGGGGAGCGACGAAGTACCTGCTATTCTTCAACGGGGGGTCCCGTGACAATACGGGGCCCGGAGGCAGCGGAGCAGTAGTTATCCGTACCGCAAACGCCACAGTCCGCGCCCAGGTCTGCTGGATCGGCTCGATACCGTACGCCAATCCGCGGTTCACCAACAACATGGGTGAACACCTCGGCTGACTCTGCGGCCTCAAGGCCTGTGATAAACACAACTTTGAGCGTTACACGTTATCGGATATAGCGCAATGATCACTAGACAACTGAAGCAAAGGAAACCTCCTAAAGCCAAACACCTTCAAGGCTACTATTGGCAGAGCAGGAAACTCGCCGACCGACTTGACGTGGTGGCGTGGCACCATCATCAGAGAGAGTTTAACAAGATGGCTGATACATTGGCCAACATGGCGATGGATACTACAAGTAGCACGCAGGACCTTCTGTCCGAGGACACAGCGGCAACCGTACGCTGGGCGAAAGTGCTTAAGCACCTATCTGGAGACGTCATGCACTGGCAGGATACGTCACATACGCAACCGCGAATCGGCAACATAGCGACCCCCACATAGGGGAGACAGTGCGACTAACCCAGACACTGGACAGGTCGCATGGGTATAGGAATTCGTTAGTCTAGACTAATTGACATCAATACTACTCATATTATAAAAAGTATTATCACGATAGCAGAAACAGATTTGTCAGGAGCTGACCGCGCAGCGAATGAAGCCCGTTCGTGTCTGATATGCACTTAGGGCGAAGTTCGGACTGGCACAAGACAGACTTCCTCGGTTACGTGCGGTTCCGAACTTCGCCAAACACTATTTTAAGACCCAATTGGCTTATAACTACTTGCACGATGATATCACGAACGCTGTGAGAGATATGAGCTTTGATACTGGTAACGATGAATAGACCCCGGTTTTATTTACGAATGGCAAGACACTAAACGGAAATCTCATCGTTGGACACGGTTCAGACGACGAGCCATTCATCGTCGGTATCACGACAAGGAAGCTGCTTGTATGGCTTGATCGGGACCCAACAATCTTCATGTTTCACATTGACGCCACGTTTAAACTTTCTTAATTCGGCTAGCCCGTGCTAGGGATGGGCATTTCTGACTGCTCGCGCAAAATTTACTTGGTTTCTTTTAACATTCTCTTCAAGCGGCTCGAGAGTATATATACGATGGGCTACTTTCGCTTTGTGAGATTTACACGGAGTGACTGGAAAACAAATTCGCCTAAATTAGTGATGAAAGATGCGGAAGATGGACAGCTGGACACTTTAGAGCGCGTGTTTAGTCATGACTCCAACTTATTTTTTTTATGTGCTCTGTCACGTATTGAAGAATGTACAGGAAAGATCGACGTGCCTCTCTAACCGCTTGGCCACCGTGCTATCGCATGTGTACGACATGCACTGCTGCTCAACGTTTCATGACCTCACTCAAGTCAAAGACATTGGATTGAATCAATGGAGCACTCGCGAAGATCTTGCCGTGCTTATTGCCTACGATAAAGGTCGATGGATGAATAGTCAGTATTCGGGATGACAGTGCTATCTAACCGGACCCGGGTTTGCTACGACAAACAACCCCGTGGAACAGTTAATCGGGTAATCAAGAGAAACTACATATTGCGTTCTCGTTTGAAATTGGGACTATTGATAATAGTCGTATCTGAGTGTTGCGCAAAGGAGTCACACCGGATGAACGTCTTTCACACAAATCTTCAACAACCCTCACGACTTATTCTCCGCGCCAAACAATTGGCTACTGACAAGCTTCTCTAAGTAGGAATGAAACCAGTTCTTTTTCAAAACAGAAGCATTGTACGAGTCATTTTCCGCCCGGCTCCGCGTTTCTACATTCCAAATAAAGTCATAGCGTTAGACTGCATCCAGTAATAACACGCTACTTGCCTTGTCCAGTCGTTTCCTATCGATTCGCTCAACCTTGAAATCATACTGCAATTTACATCCCACCTTACAGTCCGACTGCTCATGGAGAAGCGATTCGCCACCTCCGACTTACCTTGAACACGATCGTCGCATCAGCAAGCCTTCTTCTTGAAGCCATCCAAGTCGCCTACGAAGCCATGAAGGAGCGGAAGAAGCGACGGGCTGGCCTTGACGATGTTCACGAATGGCTTGTCGAGCCTCCTCCGTCTGAAGATCACGACGATCATGTAGGCGGCGAGAAGAAGCACCACGTACGCAAGGTTATGACGTGGAAGCGCGAAAAGCGGCAGACGTACTACATCGTAGACTGGCAGCCGACGTGGGAGACGAGGGAGCACATCCACAAGTATGTTGTTGTTGCCTTCGAAAAGGAGCGCCGCCTTCTTGCTCGCAAGCGCTTCTTCGAGGACGAGGCTGTGGAGGACAGCTCACTCAACGACGCAGAAGGTAACGCAGAGTAAGCAATAAGAGCTAATACTGGGTGTATTACATGCTTAAAAAGCATTGCCTAAACTTATGCATTGGTAGCACCGTATTGAACACTAAGCTTAACCTCCATGTGGAACAGCAAAATTAACCTCGTTAAAGAGTACACGAAATACTCACATGAGTGCTGCGTCAAACACAAAGCTTAACCTGCTTTCAGAACAGCAATGTTAACCTCAACACAAGCAAGCACACAGTGCATAGACAGCAGAGGTGCGCATTCATTCATGATCGCCCACCTGCTCACGGGTGATGAGTACGAGGTACATGGCTCACGCCTCAAGCATTACTGCGACCCGGAACTAGGCAGTACCGCTGAAATTCGCGAGCACGTTGCCGTGCAGGGCATTGTGCTAGGCGTGCGGGACATCATTGGCCACCGTTATGACACGACTGCGAAGGAATAGCAGCTTCACGTTGCCTGGCGCGGCCTCGAGGACTCAGAGAATTCGTTGGAGCCATTTTTGGCAATGTATGCAGACGTTCCAGTCCTGGTGACAGCGTATGTTGAATCGGTGAACACTCCTGAGTTGACAGCGATGCTATAACCATCAATTTCAACCTGGCCCTGTCACATGTCACATTTTTCACAAGTCACATGGCGATATGGCTACTTTACGTTTTCCAGATTTTTCCAGTTTTTCATTTACCGCGGTCATCTTGGGGGCAGTGTAGTGCATGCAGCACCTGTACCAGATGACACAGCGGCACAGCAAGTCACAAGTCACCGCGTCACAAGTCACACCTGTCACCCCGTCCAACAGCGACATCCATCCCAGCCGCCCCTGCACAGTCTCCAATCGACAGCGGCGGGACGGCGCCTGCTGCCCCGGACTCTTCACTCCCTGCGATAGCTCCTGCAGCACTCCCCGTCGTCGCTGAATCCGCGGAGATGGCTCCTGCTGCTCCTCCTGCCCCAGCTGGTGGTACACCACCACTCACCGAAGATTCGCTGCGCGCCATGCTGGCTGAAAGTACGGAGGCATCGGTCGATCACATGATGACCTCGATAATTCCGTACTTGACTGCAATGGCTCGTCACCAAGTGCAGCTCAGCGTTGCGCCTCCTCTCTACGGCGATGTACACGCTCAACGTCGCCTCGAGACTGCTGTTGGTTTCGATGATGTCCTCGCTGCGGTACAACCTGTTCCTGACGCGCTGTCGGCATTACCCGAACGAGTTGCCGACTTGGAGCGTCAGTTGCGGTTTGCTCAGTCCGAGGCTGCTGCTGCCGTACGTTCGGTGGCACCCGAAATCATGTCTCGTGAGAACGCGGAGGCGTTCCTCAAGGCTGCCAACGCTGATATTGAAGCCCTTCACCACAACGTCAAGATTTTCCGCGAGTCGAACGCTAAGAACGACGCCATGCTCGCCACTGTTCAAGCCACTATGGAGCGACACGCAGAATTGAATCGTCTGCACTGCGAGGTCCAAGCTCGGGACGTTCTCATCAGCACTTTTCAAAAGAAGCTGGCTCGCGAACGCGAGGTGTACAAGTCTTCTATTGGAGCGAATACCGAGCAGACCCGGAAGCTTCATCTCCTTCTGGTAAAGCTTGCCCAGGGTAAGTAAGTTGACAACGACACGCTCAAGGTCCGCGAGAACCAGCAAGATCGTAACATCCGCCTCCTCCAAGTGAATCGCACCTCCGTGCACACGTGCGTCTGGCCGGGATGGATCCCGAGGTACTGCGTCTGGCTGTTGACGGTACGTTCCTAATGTTGCTTTTTCCACCGTGTGCTCAGCAACTAGCGTTTGCTCACAATCTTCCGTGATAGATCTGACTGCGGGTGAGCTGGACCTGGACGCCCTGGGCTTGGACCAAGAGACGTTAGTCGCTTTGCGGCGCATCCAGTCTGCTACCGCGTCTTCGGACGATCCTCAAGCTCTTCCAGCAGCTTTGGCCAAGGCCGCTCACCAAGTGGCCCATGGGAAGTCCCATAAGCGCCTTCGACCAGGTGGCGAGGATTCAGACGATGAGCCGGACGACTCTGCCGAAGACAAGGCTCCAATCTCGACGGACAAGGCCAGTACTTCGATGGCAGCTGCTGGTCTCGGTGGTGCGCCACCTGCCGATACTTCAACTTCCAAGTCGGCTCGTAGATCGCTATTCGGCCCGAAGGCGGCCCAGAAGAAGCGCAAGAAGGCTCGTCCTCATTCACCTGCCAAGTCGCTCCGTCGTCATATGAAGACTCGGTCCAAGTCTGTACCGTCTTCTCCAAGTTCATGGTCGTCACCTCCTACACCAGCGTCTTCCTCACCTCCTGCCGTGGTCGACCTCAGCGGCGACCAGAGTGACGTGGACATGGGGAATGCTGGTCCAAGCAGCGTCCCATCGGTTCAAGGAACTGCTACTGAGCCTTCGGGTAAAGAGGTGGACTCTGGGGATCACCGCGATGTTCCTGATTCTCCTGACGCGCCTTCGCCCCCGTCTCAGTGTTTGTTTGAAGCATATCGTCACGAGATAACTACGGTTTTGATCTAAATCTGAGCTAGGACGTTAAGAAGTACCGCTTGACGAAAACAATATAGTGCATGGTAAATGGTTTAACGTCCCTCATCCGCAGTGTTTAGATATGGTTGGATAATGATTCACAATTACGCTTGTCTAAAACTGTAACGGGGTACGTAGCACTAAGTGTACCCTGGTTACATGAAGTGTGACACTTCACACTTCAGGAGTATGACATGTCATACTCCGGGATATTTGGTACAAGGTACCAAGGTCATTCAAAACCAACCATTGGTTAAATGACATTGCATTTCTATAGGTAACTGATAGTTTGTATTAACCACAAACTTAACCTACCTATAAATATACTCAGTTTACAATCTACCTTATTTAGGTCACTTCGCTCTCTTTAATTAAAGAGGGGACCTGTGAACTGCCGTTCACTGAGAGTTTGTATACTCTCGGAAGATAACTTCCTCTAGCGCAAGGTGCTGTGTGACCCCGTCACACTTGGTAGCACTTGTAGTCAATCCACGCCATCGCGGGTAGACTACCTGAACCTCCGAAGTTCGTTGCCATGGATAGGAACGAC
>NW_003303753.1:1245675-1246980 GCF_000142945.1 Phytophthora infestans T30-4
CCAGTAGGGGGCGGGAGCGACTTACTGGGGAAAGAACTAAAGTCTCGGGAAGGGTGGCGCGGGGGGGGAGCGAACCCACGGGGACTTAGCCCCTGAGAGTCTTCGCACTCTCGAATCGGCGAAGAGCAGCGGCGGGTTGCTCGTAGTACACGGATGTGTACGGGGGTACGATCACCCCTTTAGAATCTTGATTGACTCTGGGGCGTCGAAGAATTTCGCACGCCGCCAGACGGTTGCTCGTAACAGCAACAAGTTGTCCGAAGCTTTGCGAGAAAGCAAGGGCAACGGGACGGTGTCAGTGCGACTGGCCGACGGGAAGGTCGTCACTGTCCCCAACGTCCAAGTGGATCTGGCTGTCAAGTTTGAAGACTTTGACAGCCTCGAACAGTTCACTGTTCTCGATATGGATCCATATGATATGATCCTGGGCATGCCCTGGCTTGAGAAGCACGAGCCCTGGATCGACTGGCGAGGCAAGGCAATCGGTGCCAGCCGCCCTGCGCAGTCCGACAGAGCATTGGTGAGTCATGTTCCCACCTCTGTCAGGACCCGGGGCGCCCGCGAGGGCTGCCAGGGTACCAAAGCATCCGGCAGATGCTTGGGAGTCGTCGACGTATATGACGACTCCGAGGATGTTTTGATGATGGCCGCGCCCAGAAGAGGCGCCGGCCAAGTGGGTAACTTAGGTCCACAGGCGGGTAACTTAGTTCCGCAGACAGCTGCAGCTGTCATGAACACTGAGAACAGCGTGTTCAGAGTGGGTAACAGAGTTCCACTCACGGTCGCCCAGACCATAACTGAAGAGGAAGACGTCGGATACGCTTCCTGTGTGGGTAACACAGTGCCACACGCGGTCGCCCAGACCTTAACTGAAGAGGAAGGCGTTGAACACGCTTCCTGTGTGGGTACAACAGTACCACACGAGGCCACGAGTGCCTCGGATGTCGTAGCGACGACATCCCTAGACGTGGGCAGCAAAGCTCCCCGTCACAGAAGCCGTCGGCAAAGACGCCGCCGCCGCCTCAAGTCGGATCCGAACTTCGTTCCGATCGACGTCGCTTCAAGCGACTCGGAGTCCAGGGCCCGGGCTCCTCCGACAAGGCCGGTGGAAGAGTGCTATCACATCTTCGATAGCGAGACGGGTTTACCCGTCAAGGCATCTGGTGTCCACTTGGAACAGTTGCCAGAGGTTGCAGAGATACTGAACCTCGATGAAATGACGGCTGAGTCTTTCCTGGCCAACCTCAAGGCTGGAGAGATACGCTGAGATGGTACTCATAAGACCTGAGACCACTCAGGAGGAGC
>NW_003303753.1:1247080-1250849 GCF_000142945.1 Phytophthora infestans T30-4
TCATCAATGTACTCGCCGTTGGCGAGCTTGACCAAGAGAAGATGAAGCTGGCAAGTTTGCTCGGTGTTTGCACCAGTTGCAGACTTGTACGCCTCGCGCTCTCTGGCGAGTTTCTTGTTCAAGGTTGAGATGAACACATCACCCGTTAGGGCATCAGGAAGAGGCTGTACAGCCGCGAGAACATCGTCGAAGCCCACTGCGGTCTCAAGACGATGCTGAGTACGATCATCGCCGTGAAGAGGCGCTACGTTATGCTGGACTTGATGTCGAGCTATCGCAGTCAAGTACGGGATGATTGACGTCATCATGTGATCGATCGATGCTTCCGCGCTCTCAGCAAGCATGGCTCGCAGCGAATCTTCGGTGACTGGTGAAGAATTTTATAGCAGACACAGGCGGAGCTGGAGGAACCATCAACGTGGCTTCAGTGGCGACTGGAGGAGCCGAGAGTCCAGCCGACAAAGGCGCTGTCGAAGTATGCATAGCGGGCTGTGGGTCGTTTGAACCCTCGGTGCCGCCCTCCTGTGAAACAAGACAGGGGATATGTGGTGATGAGCAAGGTGCCGATGATTCAAGAGGAAGATGTGCCGACTTACCTCCCGCTGCTCGCGTTCCCGTCGTCTGCGAGGTTGAAGACACTGGAATGCCTGTGTCATGGCACGATTAAGGCGCTTCGACATCTTGACGCTTGGCGGTAACGTGGAGGATGAAGAGATGTCACAACAGGCACCAGTTCGTGGCTTCCATTGCGACAGGGGTAATTGTGGTGTCGTGATTTCTCTAGAGTTGCGGATAATCATCCGTCAACAAAGATGCGGCGCCGTCAAGATGCTCAAGCGACGAACACTCGGTCACATAATGTACGGTGACTCCAAGGTGCAAGAGACTCGACGATGTCACTACCGAACGTTCAACGGATATCGGATACGGTCCAGATGTCACTCCATCCAGGCTGTCCGTATTATTAATAATGGACTGACCGGATTCGCATTCTGCGGCCAAGAACTGAACATCTACGGTACGAACTTGCGGTGGTGGTTGGGATGAGTTCGCGGAAGACTCCGCGAGTCTTTAAAGACATGGTCACCGTCTGGGAAAGGGTAAGCTGTTAAAGATGCGCATGCGACGTTGCAGATGACGCTTGATGTGCAAGAAGATCCCTAACGGATCATAGTTCGCTTGATATTTGTACTCATAGTTAGGACTTCTTATTAGAAATAGTCCCGAAAGGGCAAACACAAATACAGAACAGAATTTCACACAGAGCGACGTCCGGCTTCAAGGTAAGCGTCCAGTCAAGCTTGTTTATAGCTGTCGGCGGACTCGAAGCTCTGTAGCTAGGGTTCATCCGACAAGTCCGAGAGACTGTGTTTGTATTGGCCGATTTCTATCGGGATGTTTACGTGACGGCTTATAGTGGCCTATTTACACGACTGGGAGTGTTTGTATTGCGTCCCTTTTATTCTTCCAACCGAGAGCTGAACACTCGGTGCCCTAGTAAAAATCTTGCCTGCTACCCTTTCGCTGTTGGGTTCACGAGGATTCAAAACACCTGCTGGCTTTGCTCGTGCGAGTAGCGTGCTCTTATTTTTACAGGTTGGTCTATGTAAGTAGTTTACAAGGTCCAGTCTGTCCAAGCGCAAGGGCGGAACTGGGATCTTCAGGTCCGCCCGAACTATTCGTTTGCTATCCTGATAAACGTATTATTGTGGAGAGCTTCCTAACTACATTGAAGCTAGAGTTCACGTGGATTTTCAGCACCACACTGTAGCTACATGCTTATATACGCTGCGCGCACGCAAGCACATGACTTCTTAGCCTGTATTTCCCGCAACAGAGTGGGGGTTAATAGGGGGTGAGTAGGGGGGGGTTTCCCAACTAAAATTTAATTGGGGGAGTTTTTTTTTTTTCACATATCCTCCCGCTTTTTTTCCCGGGAGATAAACACGATATACCTCCCCTTAAAAAAAAGAGAGAATTCCCACTCTCCCCACTCTTTTTTGTGGGCTTAGAGGGTTTTTGGAAATATATTATAGAGAGGGGGGGGGGCACACATAGAGAAAATCCCCCCTTTTTTCGGGGGGATTTGGAGGCCATGTTTCTGCATCATGGCACGCGTCTAACACCACTGCCTTGAAAAGCGAGAGCCAATAGAAAATGTAGAGAAGAAGACGTTTCAATTGATTACATGCCCCAGCAACAAAAACAAACTAAAAATACTCAGAAAAAGGCTTCCTAGGCGTCACTCGCCTCCGCCTCGTTGTCCAAGTCGTTTTCAGCTTCTTTGCGGTCGCTGTGAACGGTGCTCTCGACATCCGCGCTGCGCCGACGTCGCTTCTTGCCAGGGTGACGTGAAGGCGGTCGGTCGCGGACTTTGTGGTCCATCAGCAGGCGCTGGGGAAAGTCGTTCCCGTTGTTCCAGTCCGTATGCCATACGTGGAAACACGTCTTAGCTCGTCCTTCACGAGCTACATTACACATATACTTGCGGCGATTTCCTGCAGAGCACCCGGGACAGAAGTATTTCGTGTACTTCCGCGGCTTGACCTTGAATAGCGCGCATACTTTGCGGGATCGGTGGCGTCGCTTCAGTCCGTGTTCTCCGTCTACGGTGTCCGGATTCTCCTCCAGTGTATGCCCATTAGCGATAACATCGTCTGGATCTGTTTGTCTGCTCGAATCGGATCTGGCTGTAGACGCAGCGGTCCAGGCTTGGGCTCGAGTTGATTGCGCGATAGTATCGAAGGCCTCAATAGAATCCACGGCCAGAAGCTGGTCCATCAAGGTCTCGAAGAACTGAAAGTGTTTCGCCGCGCTCAGGTTGCTCATCTGTCGGTAGTGGGGAAACACGATGAAGGCGTTTACAAGCGCCATGTCGAACAACCCGAAGAACAGGGTTTTATAGTATTTTCTCGTCTTGTAACTGAGCTGGACGCTGTAGCGCTGCATCCGGAGCTGGTCGTGCACATCGACGCCACCCATCCAGCGGTGGTAGTCCCGTACCAACTCCGGAGCAGGTACTGGGGTCATCTCTCCGTGCACACGACGCATTACAGTCCCAGTGACTCGGCTGCCTCCGCTGGAGAGCATGTGGACCGGGTTACGATCCATCCACATGAGTGCCGTGATTGCTGGGAACATCTTGTTCTCTGCCATCTTCACCGTGCTCTGAGGAGGAACTACCTCTTTTCGACCATTCACTTGCTTATACTTCTTCGACGTAACCACTCTATCCGCATATCCAGTGCGATCTGTTTGTATGGTGCCAGTCAGGTACATTCGTCGATGGAGGAGCTCTAGCGCCAGGCCCACCGAGGTGTAGAATCTATCCGTGACCACTAAGCGCCAGGGGCTTGTAGAACTAGGCGGGCACAAAGCATTCATGTTCCGGATCACAGCGGCTTCTCCACAGCTGTTGTCCTCAGGTACTGGTGTCCGGAGATGCGTCTTGGCTCCACAATACACTTCGAGTCTGGATACAAACGCCAAACACATCTAAAGTTAGCCTTATGTTGGATGACATTGTAGAGAGCAGTGCTTATGTTGATCCAAGCCAACATAAGCACTTGGACCAAAACAAAAGAAGCGCAACTAGCAATGGCTAGTTGCGCTTCATACCAGACTCACCTCAGGCAGTACGCTGTCTTGGCACACGCCCGCGACGAATATCTTGGATTCCCCATTTATGAGGCTTATCTTTGTTGAGCTGACGGGGTGGGATGGTGTGGGGATCCCGACGCCATGCTCCCTTCATAGAAGCGGAAGACCG
>NW_003303753.1:1251420-1252429 GCF_000142945.1 Phytophthora infestans T30-4
ACCCAGTCTTTCGCATGTTCTTGAGAACCTCTCTTCGAGTCCGAGCAGCAGACAAACAAAGCGAGTCTGGAAGCATCTTCGCGTTGGGGTCACCGACCTCGTCTTCATCCGTGAGCTCGCCGAGGTTTCAGTCTTCACTCCACCCGCTATCATCGTCTTCTTCTTCTGGCTCCTCATCGAATCCCGTCTCCTCGTCAGAGTTCAACCTAGTGCATTGCCCAGCACCAATCTCCATTAGGTTCGGGTCTCCACTCACCATACACGTCGGACTTCCAAATGGACGTTCCACTTCTCCCTCCCCATCACCCGTGGACAGACCCGGAGGGGCCCCTGTGGTGCCCACTGCGTCCTCGTCATCACCACTGACCAGGTTGTCGTCTTGTAATACAGGACGTCGACGTTTCTTCGATTGACTTGACTTACGAGGCTTGGGGGGTCGACGGCTCGTGCCAAGAGATGGCGGCCTCGGCGTAATCTGCTCTTTTGTTGACCTCCGTGAAGAAATACGCGCAGGGGTGTCCGCATCGTTGTCCACGCGAGTCGCGACATCGCTCTCCAAATTGGACATCAAGTCGGCCATTATCTCGACCACGGCTGGTTCTAGTGACACCTGAGCCTCGGTAGGTGCTGCGGATGACGACGGTATCGCCATTGCCTCAGCAGCGACGTTAGTCGCGTCAACCTCAACGTTCTCTGCGTCCTTGGCTTGGGCGTCCTGGCTAGGCTTCCCAGGGTTTGATGGCTTGTACACTCCCGTCGCCTTTCGGACTTCCATGGCTGGTGTCGTTAGTTTAGCGCGGTGTTTAGCAGCTCGTTTCTTCTGCGGCTTTGCGGTAGCGGGTTGCTTAGCCTCCGCAACGGAAGAAACACAATCAGCATTCGCAAAAGCACTTTCAGCGGGTTCCGCGTTCTCCTGAGCGCCAGCTGTGTCTCCACCACTACCGCCAGCACGATCACGGTCATCACGAGCACCTACAATCACAACAGAGTCAGCACTACCGCTTTCATC
>NW_003303753.1:1252783-1273144 GCF_000142945.1 Phytophthora infestans T30-4
TCGGAATGGCGTGCTTTGACTTTGTCACACTATCCTGATCCAAAACCCCGAGCCCTGTGCAATGGCTCGTCTTGAACCAATAATACTACCTTGACTTCAGTATGCCGATCTCAATAGATCTGTTCCAATACAAAAATCAAGTATGACTTTTGCTTATGTTGGACCTCCAACATAACATAGATGCCCAAAAAAAGATACACCCGTTATGTTGAGCGGTCCAACATGCGGGAACTAAGGGGTTAACCTATTCCAGGTCAACAGTAATGAGCTCTTGGTCAAGAAGATGTCCCAGTACATCCTTAGCTACAGTTCTCGTGTGTGACTCGCTACATAAGCGAATGAATGAGCAAGCAGCGGCTTCAATATTGATATGGCTGGCAAGGCGGGACACCTTTTGATTTTGGTTGGCTGGAAGAGGGGGGGGGGGTAAATAAAAGACAGCGCCGTAACGAGTAAATTTATTCCATACCTGACGGACGGTCTCGTTTGAGCGACAAATGAGTCGATCAACCTTAACCGCTAGCGAGCCTTGCTTTTAACTTGACAGCGCCAGACCGTAGGCTTGCCGTCACGACGAGAATATTAAAACGTTCCTCCAGCGTTAAAGCCCTCCCTCTCTCCTTCTTAGCATACACCACTGTTCTTACTGTGTAAAGGCTTTCTTCCTCGGGCCCAGTGGAAGTATCGGAGCGCTGACGCTTTGCGTGGTGACCGTCGGCCATTTATTACCCCCCCCCTTTGCAATAAATTCTAGCCAGTCCTTGTACGTACCGAAGCTGAATGGTCCTATTTCTTCAAATTCTTTGATATTTTATCCTAATACGATATAAAAGGCTTTGTGTTGTGAGGTGGAAAATGAAGCCATTAATTGGGTGATTTAACCTACGGGTTGTGTAACGGGGTTACACGCAAGTGGCTACATGTAGCCACTTGATAACGAACGAGGTTTTCGACGTTGGTGTGAGGCACACGAACGGTTACATTTGGCAGACTATTGATCTGCATGCATTTAGGGCTTTCATTGGTTGAAAGTCGATATTTTCAACCAATTAGAATTGTAGGATTCGGTCAACCATTCGTTGCCAAAAAAAACCTTTCATTTAGAATAGTATATTAGGACAACCCAAACAAAACAAATAAACAGCTCTCAATTTGACCGAGATTAACTATATTTTCGTCCGAAAGTATAGATTTACTTAAACAGGAAAGCAAAGCCGATTTCAAGTGAAACGCAACTTACGCTTCCTCATACATGTGCGCTAACGTGTAAGCCTAAGTAGTGGGCACAGAGTAGGCCCATTACACCTGGTAGCACTTTGTAGTCCGTCCAACGACCGACTAACTGACGAGTTCGTATGGAATACGAACACGGGGCGGAGAACCAATCCATGGACGGTAATCCATCCATGCGTAGCCCAAGTGATTCTACCACGCACATTGTGCGTGCAGGACTGTCCCCATCTTGCGGATCCAGAGGGAAAGCTCTCCAAAAGACTGTCAACAGTCATTGAAGAGGCAGCCGTAGCGGCAATGCTACGTACGCTGTCGCCCGACAGAGCATCACGGTTGTGCGCTAGGATTCATCGTAAGTGAGCAACGCGATGCTGCCGCTGCTACGACTGTGTCGTCCGGGACACCACCGCGCGTGCAGTCGTTGAAGCTGCACGTGAGCAATTACGTGGGGAAAGAGGGCGAGCCTCCTCTCCGATGGCTTGTCGAACTCGACACTACCATAGCGGCTAGTCATGTCACTGACGAGCCGTCGAAGGCTGCATCCGCCATGCCATGCCTTGGCGGACGAGCGAGAAGCTGAGCGTATGGCCGCCGGCTCACAGATCATACGTGCTTTAGCACGTATGCGATATTCGAGGAGGAGCTCAGACAAGCGTTTGCGTCCCCTCAGAATGAGTTCCGGTCGAGAGCGGAGTTTCTCGACCTGCAGCAAGGTAAAGTTGACGTTCATGCTTACACCCAACGTGCGCGGTACTTGGTCTCGAATACCGTTACCAATCCGATCGACGAGGTGACAAAGGTCATCACGTTCATGAAGGGTTTGGAGGATTGGTCGGTTAAGACCTATCTCTTCTGAGAGTACCCAAGCTCTCTCGACGCTGCGATTGCTCTTGCAATGCAAGAGGTGTTAAACCTGAAGTAGGCTAAGCTGCATGCGAACGTGCCGAGGATGGCACGTCCGATGATGAGAGCGGGAGGCCCAGAGCCTATCGACCTCTTGAATGCTTCTGCTGCTGGACGTCAACAGCGTATTAGGGTAAAGTGCGGTATTACCGATGTGGATACACATGACACTATGCGCGTGAGTGCACAGCACCTGTGCACTCGGCCAGGTATCGACGTGGCAATAGCCGGAATCGCCGTGAACAATAAAGAACGCCGCAGAACCAGTAGGCGCGGGGCTCCCTACTGGTATTACAGTCGTGCGTGTCTACAACGGACACGCGACACTGAAGACAGCAGCCCCAGCGAGAGGGATTCTCGCTGCAAGAAGCAAGATGACAAGCCAAATCTTTTCATCCTGAAAGTGACGTCGAAGCGAGCAGGCTCTCTTCGTGCTTTGGTTGAATCAGGTGCGTCGAACACCTTTTGTACACTGGAAAGTCTCTCAAAGCTGAACTTCGAGGAAGTTAAAAACCTCGAAGTGTTTTGGAGGTGCGGTTGGCAACAGGTGCCACCGTAAGAACGGAGAAGTGCGTAGTACGCGTGCGCTTTTCGTACAAACACTGGGTATTTGTGGACGATCTTATCTTTCAGGATGTGAACGATAAGTTTGACTTGGTATTAGGCATGGCGTTGCGTGCACGGCATGATCCAGAGATCAACTGGAAGAAGTGCACACTTGTACACTCCTGACGTACCGCGACAAAGAGCGATGGCCCTATCAGTGTCGCGCATGCGCCGCGAGGTGCATCCGATCCCACTGTTGAGGCAACACTTTACGCCGCAGCCTCCGGTGCCCATTCACAAGTCGCAACGACTGAGGAAGTCGTTGAGTCGGTCTCAAATCGGAAATCAGATTTGAGACACGTTCCTACTTCAATGACTGTATGAGTTGATCAAGCAAGTATGGAAGAACTTCAATTCACAGACAGTGACTGTGACGGTGGTGCGTCGGTCCTGGGGACTGACGCATCAGATATGCAAGGACCCCAGGTACAAACAGTAGCTGTGATGTCGGCGTATGAGCTCCGGGAGATGACACGATCGTGATTGGTTCAGAAATCACGAAGGGCTCCGCCGGAAGGCGTCGAGGTGACAAGGATGTGTCGACTCCGGAAGTCGACACAAACTTGATATCAACATCGAGAGGGGACTCCGCCGAAAGGCGTCGAGGTGATGACAGCGCGTCAGCTCCGGGAGCTGACGACGCGGCAAGCAGTGTTGGCTGTTGCAAACGTCCAACACTGAAAACGCTTGCGTGCTCGCGTGCAGATGGGATACACGACGAAGCGGAATGTAATCAAGCCGGGCTTGATCATTTGCGTCTACGGAAAGAATCCGCCGACGATTACAACGGAAATCCGTCCAAGGCTGGGCCTGGACGAAAACCATGTGAAGCCGGGCTTCACAAGAACAAAAGACGGCGCAAGCGACGAAAGCTGCGCAAGTCTCGGTCCGGGACCGAGCCGATACGAGCGATGTCTGCCGGGAAGGCATCGGAGAAGACGTCGTGCGTCGGAGTTGACGTCGCTTCCAGTCATGAGCTGGATGCGTTTCGCGAAGAACCTGTACGATGGACGCATCGAACAGATATGCATCCTTTCAAATATCGAAAGGACGAAAAGCGAAGCAGAGGAGTTGATGCAACTCCACGCTGCATATACCGCTGAGATTTAGAACACTCTCAGCGCGAAGACCAAGAAACTGCGCTTCGACGAGCAGAGCTGGGACTCACTGAAGTCGAATCCCTTCTACGATGCTTCGCTGGAGCACAAGGATGTACTCCCGGAAGAATTTCCTGCGAAACTTCCGCAGGATTAGGGCATACATCACGATATCGACCTCGTACCGGGTACGAAGTACTGTGTGACGTGGCAGTGGCCGCTGCCGCGAGATCAAGTAAAGGCAATCAACGGCTTCTTTAGAAGTCGTCGTAGAGCGGATCAAGTGCGGGAATCAAAGTCTCCGCACAGCGCACCAACGATCTGTGCCAAGAAGCCACAGGGCGGATGGCGCATCGTTCATGCTGACAACAAGCTGAACGATGCGACGATACCGGCGCAGACGCCGATACCACGAAAAGGTGTTATCATCGATTCGATGGCCAGGAGCACCATCTATAGTGCTCTTGATCTGCGCGACGGGTTCTATTAGATCTCGATGCGTGATAGGGACATTCCTCTCACGGCGACGACCACTCCAACGGTATGCTGAAAGAGTGGCTCTTAACACCGCAGGGACTGAAGAACGCCCCTGCAACCTTCAATAGATGTATCACACATCTATTGCACTCAGTGCGTGACTTCGCACCGAGCTACTTCGACGACGTGTTCGCTCACAGCCGGGCTGCGGACGGGAAGTCCGACGTTGAGGTGTACAAAGAGCACTTCCGTCAGCTGCTAGGGTTTTTTGCATAAACATAAGCTATATGCGAACCGGAAGAAATGTATCTTCGGGGCGAGCGAGATACCCGTCCTTGGGTGTCTCGTCAAGAAGAACGGCGTACGCCCTGACCCAGAAAAGGTCAGGGTGATCCATGAATGACCTACCCCATCCAACGCGAAGAAACTACGACAATTCCTTGGACTTGCAATGTACTTGTGCAAGAACGTTGAGAATTACGCGGGCAAGATTCGCCCGCTGTCGTAGCTTCAAAAGAAGGGAGCCGAGTGGATTTGGACTGCTGAGTGTCAGCAAGCCTTCAAAACAGTCAACCCTGCTTAACTGAGGCACCGATCTTGGAAGTGGCTGACCAAGATCGGCCATTCCACATCGTGCGTGACACGTCCGATTTTGCGATCGGATGCGCGTTGATGAAGCACGATCACGAGGGCCGTGATCATGTGATCTACTACCAGTCGCGCCAGCAGAAGCTAGCTGAGCGTAACTATCCTGTATGGGACAAGGAACTCCTTGCCATGAAGTATGCAGTCGCGAAGGTCCGAGTGTATTTACTTGGGAGTAGACTGTTCGCGATTTTCACCGACCACGCTGCACTGCGAACGGCAGTGAAGACTCCGCACACGTCGCAACGAATGGCGAGATGGTTATCTTTGCGGAGTATGACTGTCAGGTTGAGTACAAACCTAGAAGGTTGAATGTGGTGGCCGACGCGTTGTCGCGTCGACCTGATTACGCTGTTAAGACAGCCGACGCCAATCGAATTGGCGTCGAACGAGTAAGTGTTCCGTCGTCGTCACTGATCGTCGACGTGAAGTACGCGCATGCGAGCGACACAGACGCGAAACAATTGCTAGAAAATGTCTTAGCACCTTCCGACGCGTCACGTCGGAAGTTGTCGCCACATCGGCGAGATCGTGCACACCGATATCGTGTGCACGAGGGACTGCTGCTTTACAGCGCAGTGGACGACGATGCGGATCGCATCGTCGTGCCGAATGATTATGTTCTGCGTATGCGGATCATGTATGAGTATTACGATGCCCCTACGGCAGGGCATCCGGTCCGTGAGAAGACATACACTCTTCTCACGAGAGACTTCTACTAGAACCACCAGTACAAGTGGGTGCGCAAGTACGTACGTGCTTGCGAAGTGTGTCAGCGCGTGAAGTCTGCTGCGCATTCGCAGGCTCCATTACAATCACTACCGAGTGCTGGCAGTCCATTCCTATGAGCTTTGTTTTTGGGCTTCCGCCAGACAGCAAGCGGAGGACTGGCGTTGTGGTCTTTGTTGACATATTCAACAAGATGGTTCATCTTGCTGCAGTACCGGCTGAAGTCACGGCCGTGCAGACTGCACGACTGTTTGTTGACATGGTGCTCCGACACCATGAAATACCGCTCAACATTGTGTCGGACCGGAATCCACGCTTTACAGCGCGGTTCTGGCAAGACGTGCTTACACTTCTTGGAACACAACTGTCGATGTCGACTGCAGACCATCCGCAGACGGACGGCAGACCGAGCGCATGAATCGCGTGCTCGTTGACGTATTGAAGAGCTACGCACAATCGTTCCCACAGTGGAGCGACTGCTTGCCGATGGCAGAGTTTGCCATCAACAACTCGGTGCGTGCCTCGACACGGAATACACTGTTTTACGTGAATGCCAGGCGGCGTCCACGCCTTCGAAACTTGCTCGGAACGGTGAGTTCCTCCTTAAGTGGGGGGAGGATCTACGGTTGGGTCGAAACAACCACAGAAGAACATGGATACCGACGTGGTATCAGCGGTGACGACACGAAGCCAAGCGTCTCGTTCCGGGAACGACGCGAAGATCTAGAACACCGTGTCTGTACCCTGCACAGACACCGCGAACAAGAAGACGTCTGTACCGGGTACAGGCAGCGCGCAGATCGGGTCTGCTGCGGAGAAGAGCACATCTGTGCAGAGCACAGACAGCGCATAGACCGGGTCTGCTGCGGAGAAGCAAGCCGTGCTGAACAAGCCATTCAGCACGCAGCCACTTGGGTTTGTCCAGCGCCGACAAGCCGTAATACGTTTGTCCAGGATGCAATAGCAGCTTTTGTAGACAAAGCGAAGCTGAACGCAGCCAATGTCGGTAGAGGCAACACAAATGAATTCAAAAAGGGTTCATTAGCTCTGTTAGCTACGCATAACCTACCACAAAATGTGGTCTATGACTTCGATGCAAGCAAGCTTGTTCCGCGCTTTATCGGCCCGTTCACAGCACTTGAACGGCATGGGAACGCGTATACGTTGGACATACCGTCCAGCATGCGCCTCCATCCGACATTTTACGTCGGGCGGCTGAAGCCTTACGAGCAACACGAGCCATCTAGTCTTGATGGCTCGAGGACGACGAAGCGGCGTGAGCCAGCTTCTCGAGCACGACGACGCGGTCGCGCAGAAGGCTCAGCTCCGATCCAAGTGCGACTTGGATTTTCGAAGCGGTCTGAGCAGCCGCAGCGACCTGCGCCTTCTGTAGGCGTATCTCCGGTTGCAGGGCAGCGAACTCCCCGCTCCGAGATTGTTCCAGAGCGACGACACGATCGTACAGATTGCGGGAGCCATGGTCAACCTGGGGCTGACCATACGGAGGGTAGCTTTCCGCCACCGCCGCTGCGTGACGCGCACGGCTCGACACGTTGTGTTGTCGAGCGAGTCGTGGACTATAAGCCCCGAAGACGTTGATAGCGTGGAACGCTGTTTGGGCTTAGATCTGGATTCGAGGTGTGACCTAATCCTTGGCGTGACATGGCTGGAGCACCACGAGCCTTGGATCAAATGGAAGTCGAAAACCTTGGGTGACACGTACCCGTCCCCAGTGGAGCTTTAGTGAGTTATGAACCCACCTCTGCTAGGAAACAGAAGCGCTTTTGGCGCGAGCACGAGACCGAAGCGGCCGGAGTGCTGGATATTGGAATGTCGGAGCTGATGGACAACGCGGATGTTATTCGCCGTGAGAGTGGTTGTGCTGCGGAACGTTATCCGCAGAGCGATGCGGATCTGGTCGAGGACTCACTGCTGCGTCCTGGTGAGGACGAGCGCGGAGTGCCGCGTATTCCACTGAGTGGTATGGATTTGGTCGATGACCTACCGCTGCGTGGCCCGAGGGCTGCGATTGACTGCGCGTCGAGGTATCGTGGGCCCGGCCTAGAAAATGCAGGTGAAGTGACACTCAGCTCACTGAGTGAGGGTCATGGACCGCATGGCCTTAGACGAGTGTCTCGCGAGTCACTGCATCCTCTTCAAGGAGTGATGGTGCTGCTGCACCCGGTGGTGGTGACGGAGAAGATGTAACCCCTCCACCCTCTTCCGGCCACCAGGTCCGGTCACAGAGGGAGAGACGAAGAAGACACCGGGTGTCTGTGACGTCGTCAATGTCGGACGAGGTGTCCAACGTGTCGAGCGGTAAGGTTTCACGTGATTTCTGCGAGCAGCTGTGCACACCCGTGAGCGGAGTGACGGGGGAGGTCGAAGGCGACACCTAATTGGACGCTCTTCCCGCTGTGGATACTTTGCTAGATCTGGACTAGATGTCTGATGTTAAATTCGGAGATGCCTTGAAGACGGGCGACTTAGCCGAGGTGGTCTTGCTAAGACCTGATGAGGAGCTGAACGTTTCGTTGGATTGTCGAGCGAGTCATGGACTATAAGCCTCGAAGACGAACCGAGATCAGGCTCGTCTTCGTATTCGTTGGAGAGGATTGCCTCCCCATCAAGATACATGGGAGCCACGGGACGTCCTGATGAAGGACGTTCCGGAAATAGTGAGGGCGTACGAGGCCCAGAATCGAGTGCATGCATAATGCCTGCACTAAAACTGCGAGAGCCACCAACACAGGATGCATCCCTGTGCTCAAGTTGAGCACGAAGGTGTCGCAGAGGAGCGGGTACACGTACGGAAGTGTACCCGAGAACATCGCGTTCAGAAAGGCGCACTGCCCCGAGGCGGAAGTGCGAACGCGCAGTTTCAGATGGAACTGCGCAGGGGATTCCCGCTTCCATAGCGTCAATATGGAGGCGATCAATGAGATGACGTCTCGAGAAGGTATTGAAGCGCTGGCGAGCCGTGACAAAACGCTCGCGGTAGCCTTTCGCATTGTTGTTGAAGCTCACAACAAATGCGTTCCAAGAGGCTCTTTGCTTTTGCGCAAAGTTTTCTTCGACGCATTCTATCGAAGCTCATGGAAGAGTCCGATGTACAGTGTAGTAGTCGCGCCTTTGGTCCGTCAACGCATCAAACTGTCGACGGCCTCAGCGTCTTCATTGATGGCGCTGCACACGTACAATCCTATCAGGTTCGGAGGCGATGTCGCGTCGAACCTGTCAGCGATTTCGGATGAAGTTGGCATTCAGGGAGCGCGTATTGCAGGCTCAGTACGCGGAGAAGAAGGCGGCACCGGCACAGGTGGCTGCGCTTCATCTTCATTACGCGGACGCTTCGATCCAGGAGCGTCCGGAACATCGTCACGGCAACGTCGCGACCCAACAGAGGGATCGGGCGTTGGTTCGGTCGACTTAGAGTAGAGATGAAGACGATGTCTCCTCGTTTTTTATAGGGACATCTTCACTGTCAGACCCATAGTCAATGAGTATATCTCCGTCAGTATACAGAACTGACGAGCTCTATGACGACTGACGATTTGTCAGTCGTAGCTTGTGCGCACTTCTGCTTATGCATAGTGTGATATAGAGTGACAGAAAGATTAGCTTCTATCGCGGGCGTGTTCGCTTGCGCGGACACTGAAGTGGTGGTGCCTGCAGGTGCAGGCACGGCCGTAACAGAGTCTGCCGGAGCAGACTCTTGCGCGGGCATCTTCCTTGGCGAGTTCATTGCGGAATGAGCTCGGGTTTCCAAAACGTTTTGACGGTCTCGTCAATGTTTTGAATGATGTGTTAAGACTAAAAATCTTAGCTTAACGGGGAGAGGGGGGGGTGTAACGGGGTTACACGCAAGTGGCTACATGTAGCCACTTGGCTACGAACCATGTTTTCCACGTTGGTGTGAGATACACCAATGGTTACATTTGGCAAACTATTGGTTGAAAGTCGATATCTTCAACCAATTAGAATCGTAGAATTCTGTCAACCATTCGTTGCCAAAAAAATCCCACTCATTTAGAATAGTAGATTAGGAGGACAACACAAACAAAAAAATAAACAGCTCTCAATTTTACCGGAAGTCGGCTTTGCTCTCCTTTTTAAGTAAATCTCTGATTCGGACGAAAATATAGTTAATATAAGTGAAACGCAACTTACGTTTCCTCATACACGTACGCCGAAGTAGTGGGCACAGAGTAGGCCCATTACAGGTAGGGTGACTACGATTATATCAGTTTTCTTGATATGCAACGTCCGTTCCACGCTACAAACGCACTCATACTGGTGCCAGACATCAAACATGGGATGGCCAAATTTTGAGACAATCGGATAAAAAATGAGTTCGCTAGACCTTAATACTTTCTCGTTTCTGTCGCGTACTGTTAATCACGACGACCTACCAGGCGAACCTGAAGTAGGGGAACTTGTGGATGAAGAGATCGAGCGATCGCTCGATCGCATGTGCGACGAGGTGAAAAAGGTCATGAGTGATGATCAATACCAAGCCTTCAGAGAAGACGTAATCAGCGTTAGCATGAGGTTTGCAAGGTGTAGAGAACGCGAATCGGACCGGACGCACCTGCCTTGGTGCAGCCGCTGGTAGTCACTTTAAAAAAAGGGAGAGGAGCCGGCTCGCTGTAAATCTTGCAGATATCCTTCAGCTCAACATAAATTACTCGATGAATGTATTGCTCAACTGTTGAAGTTTGGATTTGTGAAGAAACCAACGTAGCTAGTGGGCGTCAAACGCAGTAACTACCCAGAACTCCGACTGTAAAGACGAGTTCAGGGCTGCCAACAATTATATCTAGGTGAACGAAAGACGGCTCCAATTGCTGATACTATGCCCCACTTCTCTATTATACTAAGGTTTGTGGCTGGCGTTAAGGTCATCGCGAAGCTCGACATGTTGAAGGGCTTCTGACAGATCATACTTGCAGAAGAATACCAGAAGAGGTTTAATCAAATGACACATGATGGCGGATACACATCGTTGTGTGAACCACCAGGGGGTCATAGATTCCCCTCTGCACTTCCAGAACCAAATGTAAACAGTGTACAAATTGCTGCTGTACAAGGGAGCCCTTTTATGGATCGACGACATCATAATAAATGGCAAAACCGAAGAGGAACACAATTCTTAGCTAGCCTCAGGATGTCCTTCGAGCTAACGGCCAAGCATCGACTGAAGCTCAATGCCATGAAAGTGTCCTTATCGCCTTTGAAGTATTGTGGTGTGGACGCAGTATTGACGGACAGGGTGTACGCCAAAACCTAGACCTTGTCCGCGCTAGTATCTATTGAGGGGTACCGGTTTCAGACGGTAAGTACCCGTAAACCGGTAACCCGAATTGGTCCAACACGATCCCACGATGATTATGGTACGTTGATTACGCTGCCGAAGAATTAACGAGTAAGATGATTGGACGAGTGCAGAGTGTTGGTGATTGGATGCACCAAATGATTGGAAGGCCTAGGTAGTGAGGACAGTGTAAGCCCCGATAAATCAATCACTTCAGAATCTTCCTTCTTCCCCTCAAGTGTCTTCGCTTCGGTCTTCTCCCCGAGTGGTGACGTTTTCGCTCCGTACACGCTTAACGTTGCCTAAGATCCGCGACTTCTATCAGGTTATGAGTTTAAGTACCATGTCCTCTGCGCAAGACGTTACAACAAAAGTCTCCATCGACAAGTTCAACGGCGACAACTACGCGACGTGGAGCCGCTACATGCGTGGTGCCCCTGACCAAGTCGGTATGGCATGTCGTAAACCGAGAGGCGATTCCAAATTTCACGGATCCTCATGCGAAGGACGAGCATTTCAAGTCGAGCGCTCGGATTGATGATGATCCACACGGACGCGGACTACCATCATGTAGTTGACAACAACGAGGAAGCGTGGACCGCGTGGGCGATCTTGAAGACGTCGTACGGTGGATCGCAGAAGGATGGTCGTATTTACCTGAAACGACAGCTCTTCAGCATGGAGATATCGGAAGACGCGAATGTGTTGCATCACTGCAATGAAGGTCTCAACATCAGCGTCAAGCTAAGTAGCATCGGCGCCAAGATGGAGTATGAGGCCGTGGCGATCTGCTAGTTGCGCAGTCTCCCCAAGAGCTAATAGAACGTCGTGCTACACCTGGAGGTGAGTGTAGCTGAGCTGAAGACGCAAGACGTTGTGAAGGTGCTCACGAATGATCATATCAAGCGACTAGGCGAGAAGACCTCTGCGGTGAAAACGGAAGACGCGACGAAGGCGCCCAGTACCACTTACTGCGGAAAATTGGGGCACGTGATTGATAAATGCTGGATCAAGCAGAAGGATGAGAATCGAAGAGGTCGACGCAGCGGCAACAGTCGTGGACGCAGGGCCAACAATGCTCAGTGGCGAAACGATGACTACGACTACGGCTAGCTCGTCCAGAGATACTCAAACGTGCAACCGCTGCTCAAGAAAGGTTTGCTATTACACGGAGATGCGAAAGATGCAGCATTATCATTGCAACAGCCTTTTCGCAATGCGTCTATTGTGTATCTTGATAGTTACTTGTCCAATGATGCCAAACAGCTCATGTTGGACGAGTTATGCGCGCTGCTTCGTGCTCGTATCGTTGTTTCTACTGAGAAATTTTGCCCAAGGCATCGTATACCATACAGGAACAACTTCTGTGCAAAATGGCAACTACATCGAGCGAGGACACAAAAAAAAGTATTTGAAACATCCGCCACTTTTCTTATAAGCAAGACTTTCACCAGAAATTTGAAGTTGCTGGGATAGAATTTCAGATCCGCTATCGAGCGCACTGTTGTCTGGAAATCTATCGCCAGTAATTTCCGGGATGCGTGTCCCTTAAAACTCCAGCAAGGTTCCGCGTGTTCGCTCGACAGGATACCAAAAGCCTCGATGACTTTGCAGAACCTATAGCTAAGCTCATGCTCATCGCGTTCAAACCGCGCTTGGACACATCCCTGCTCAGCCATACGTAACTAAAACGCATAACACTGTCGCACTTCTACATATTCCTATCGGTCTGTTCAAAAAATGTTATTGTAAATAAAAAAAGTAATATCCAGGGAAGCGCTATCAGGAATGATAATTGTCAATTTCAACTTCTACCGCTTTCAGTTGAAGACCGAATAATAGTCGATCTGGCTGTTAATATACTCACAAAATTCCTTTTAAGTGGCCGATAATTGCTATAGTCGCGCTTGGATTCTTTTACGTAAGCGGTCTCGTCCTTTCTATCCGCACCGCGGCAGGCTTTGCACGAAAATCTAGCAGAAACAAAAGCAAATGAGCATGCATTAACTCGAGATCATAATCAAAAATCTCACTAAAGCGTTGCCGACAAGAATTTCCGCAGCAATATTGGACGAGCTGCCGCGCGCTCTGGCTGCAAGTAGCATTTCATCGAGGCCGGCTTCGTCTGAGCCTTAGCTTTGAACCGTATAGTAACAAAATCAGCAACTTGTGTACCACTTAGAAGCACGAAGATACCATTTCCGCTTGCAAGAATTGATGCTCAACATATATATCGTAGCTAAGCACGGCAAAGCACCAGCACACTTGCATACAAGTGATCGCACAGAAGGGCTGACGGTAAACAATGGTTTGGCGCCCGAGGAGACGGTGCTTGTATGGCACTTAGTGCTAATGTGGCATATGTTCTCACACCTCCCTCTTAACAAAGTGCGATAAAAACCACGCCACAATATTGAGCGCCACGTTAGTACGATTAGATCTTGGCACGTCGCACAGAGCAACTCACCTGCGCGTCCTAAGGGACACCAAGACGCTCTCGCTCTTAACCACAACACAAATCTCCATGTCAGTATAGGATAGCATTAGGCCCCGATACATCGCACAGACCAACTCACCTGGGCGTCCTAATGATGCCAAGACGCTCTCGCACTACTGAACCACACTCTCCATGGCAGTATATAATACCATTTTGGTCCTTGAACATTGCACAACACAGCTCATATGTGCGCCCTAAGCTCTGGCACCAATGCTAAGACCTTCGCGCCCCACGCTGTTCGTTAATTTTGTAGCTTTGTGAAAATTTTACGAAAATGTTTGGTGTCATTTGATTTATATTTTTTCAGTAAGTTAAGAGTCACTTATGTGAGTATGATTGCTAAAAAAAATACGAAATGGGGCAGAATGCCCTGTTTGGCACGCCGTTTTCACACCCCGTTTTGATAAATTTGTTAAAGAGGGTATTTTGCCCCCCCCTTGACCGCGAAAGGGTTAGCAATAGGAGGGTGAAAAACTGATCTGGGACTTAGCTGAGCTAATGCCTGCGGTCTAAGATCCGTGTGCAGAGCAGGCAACCTTTAACCCAGGACCAAGCATGACTAACTCGCCCCTCTCGGCCCAATAGGGCTAACACCCTGGAAGGTTTGGTTTGGGTTTTGGCAGGGTGATAGAATTCATATTAACATCTCCAATTGTGGAAATTTGCAGGTTCATGACACCCATCCTCCCTAAATTCAAAGTTTTACCTTAATTATTTAAGTAAGTACGGTTTTGCGCTTTACGTTGCGCTAACGGGCTCTCGATAATGCAACTTTATATCGGCGCGCGTCAGCAACTTTCCTTTCTAATCGAATAAATATATTACCGTCTGAAAAGCCTTCACCCCCTTCTCCTCGCTACTATCCACGGAGAGTATTTTGCCGTCATTCAAAGCGCTTGCGGTACGGTTTCGGTCACCTGTCAAACCATTGTTAGCACTCACCTTTTCGAAGCGATTCGAAATACACAAAACCAAGACCATATCCAAGTACAAGCATAGGCGCATGGCAAATGAAGATGCGATCACTATGGTGTCGGTGCTGATAAGTGTGAGCGGAAGCAGACGCCAAGGCCCTACGTCAGCCCTGCTTTGGAGCCGCATAGCTAAGCTTGAGGAGCTGCAACACAAGCGCCACGAGATGGAGAAACTTCTTGTAACCTTGGAGGAAATCCACCAGGACATTGCTGCGCGTGTATCCAAGGACATGCATGAGGCTATGAAAGCCGCAACATCGGTCGGCAGATCTTAAGCGCCCCGTTCTCAGAGATGCTAAGTGCCGCACTTAGCGATCAACTTAATTATCGCCAGTTTACTTCTTCCCGAACGCTTTCTTCACGAGCCTTTTTAAACTCAACCATCTCAACCCAGTCTACTGTATCTTGGGTTTCTGTAGAGCTGGCAGGTTCTTAAAGGAGCTCATAGCAACCTCAGTTAAATTTGCTCCAAGTTTCCCTTTGTGATTGTTTTGCTCGTTTTTAGCGATCTTTTACGACTGACCTAGCTGTACGCCTGGGCTGCGCACAACACCATGCAACTGACGCCGTCCCCTTGAGTAGGTCGTGACATTTTCACCACGGAACAGAGGGAAATGTCGGCAGATGTTCTTGAAGCTGCACGCCGTCGCCATTAGTGCCACTGCTGCATCCGGTTAAGCGCGTTGTTATTTTCTTTGGTACAACGTTGAGCAACTTGGTGCGCTCTGTATCTCGATTGAGCCATTGTCGCAGCATAGGTAGCGTAAATGAACTCCACTTTGCTTGACAGATTCCCAAGTTGGAATCAATTCCGAGGGGGTCGTAGAATGTCGCCCATCATCGATCCAGATGAGAAGCTGACAAAATCTTCAAACTTCGCTTGCACAGTCAATTGAATGTACGTCACGCTGTTTGTTTCATCACGGCTGCACTCTCTCGATAAGCTCGTGGGGGTCGTACCCAATCCGTTTCAATACAGCATCCGAGATAAAAATACCATTGATACCAGCTGGAAACGGTACCGGAGAAAGCAAGCAGTCCACATTTCGAAGAATAAGAGCCGCCCCCCCCTCTGACATCCCAAACCGAAAAACAAAGATATGTTTCTCCTTAATAGTGATCAGTGCCGGCCCAACGCCCCAGCTCATCCGTATAGATGCCAACGAACGACGCGGCAGCCAAACCTGCTGCTTCTGCAATGTCTCCACTAGTCCCGAGGCAATGCGACTGACTTCTGCACCAATGTCCGACAAAATGTGCGTGTCCACGCATTCCCCAATGGGATAGTGGGCGGGTAGAAATCTATCCTGAGACGCCAGTATAGCTGTGTAGCATGTTGACTGCTGTACTTGCTAACTTGGCATGGACGAGCGTGAGAC
Source organism: Phytophthora infestans T30-4 (assembly GCF_000142945.1). Lineage (NCBI taxonomy): Eukaryota > Oomycota > Peronosporomycetes > Peronosporales > Peronosporaceae > Phytophthora > Phytophthora infestans. The sequence goes on from NW_003303753.1 coordinate 1,268,638, forward strand.
ACGACGTTCTGGACCTCGCTGAGCTGAAGAGCACGATATCGTCGTATCACCAAAACCACAATGAACCACCGCGGTAGCACCCTAGGCCATGACCGTTTGCTGCTCAAAATAGCCAACGGAACTCTGTTCTGGACAAGACCTTGTCGGATGTTGTCGAGGGCGGCTTCGACGACTGATCGGTTGACGAGCCTTCCGACTCTCGGAAATAGCATTATCCATCGCTCCACTTGCTACGCTACTTCGAGGATAATCCACCAGAAGCCAAAACTCAAGGTGATGACGAATCCTTTCCTAATCGTGGATCCATTCTACGTACTCCCCTCTAAGGTTTTGGAAGCGTGAGTGAATCTGCTTCCGGTAGGAAATACCTTAGCTGACGCGATCTCGGTGGACTACTCTCAACCAAGCCAATTACAAAGAAGAAAACACTGCCGAGCAAGCTGCAAAGAAAATTTTTGTGATTGAGAATGTTGTAATTTTTTCACGAAAACAAATCGAGACTTTTTTAAGCGGCTACAAAATCTTAAGAATTCAGTACAGCTCGGGCTAGATATACACGAGTGGCTCCTGGAGGACGGTCTTCCAGCACTACCAGCCCAATATCATGCCATTGTGAATAATGTGGATGGAGATCGTTCGGCTACATACCCCACAAACGAATCGAGGGGCTTCTCAACTACTCAGACTTTGAATATCCAATGATGTATCGATCGACGCCCTCTTCGTGGCTAAGTGATGCGTCCATAAGGGACCCGTGCTTGAGGCTACGTCATGATTATAAAATGTATAGATTCACAGGATTCCAGTCCGTTACGTGCAAGACAAAGCGTACGCGCTAAGCTGACGACAAGCCCGTCGACGATATTACACGTGAACGTGTTCTTCAGCAATCCTGTAGTCGTGGATTGGCGACGGGTTTGCTGCCTCTGCATTTTCAAAATTTACACTGGGGTTGTGCTACTGTTAAGGTCAAACTCAAGCGCATCTTTTACTACAATTCTCTGAACCAGGCGTCGTACGTAAATGCTGCAAAGGCTGTAGCGATCAATTTCAAGTTTAGTGGACTGCAAGAGTTTGATGTCGTTCCCCAGAACAACCCTCTCCAGTTCGACGCCTATAGCTGTGGCATCTACGTCTGTTGGAAGTTTGTCCGACATAGTATCCTCTGGTCAGCACCAGGACATGAGCGCGTCGGTCCTTACGAGGCGCCACTTCGAATTGTTTACTACTTATTGACGAGGTACCTTCTTCCTGTTTAAGCATCCGCGCCTACAATAACAGAGAGATACGACCTTACGGAGGAAAAAAAATGAAACCCCCGGAGAGCGACAACAAGATAGGTAGAGACGAAGAAATCATTAAAACACAAGTGGCGCACTGAATCTGCAGCAGTGAGTGTGCTGATTCCCTGGTCATCTGCAGATGCTAAGCAGCAATTTATATCTGTATCTTGTACTTCAAAGTCGTTTCTGTCATTTTCAGTTGGATCTCAAGCACGACCGTTCCATGATGTATACAGGATTAAATCTGTATTGGAACACATTTAGAATAAAGTCGTTCGAACAGAATTGATTTACTTGGACAAAAAATCATGATGAATCATGGGTAATTCCCAGCCACACGAAGCAGATCTCCCTCATCCTTAACAATTTTCCCTTATCTCCCGTATCTTCCCCTTTTCTGTACTAGTTTAAAGTATGGTACCTGGGTTAACATTCGTACAACTTTAAAGAGTACTGTGGGTCAGTATCGGTACGTTCAATGCCCCAGTACAATTCGGCGGTATGTATGTAATGGTACACTCTTGCCGAATACGGACGTAGTAATGCAATAATGTCTCAGTGGGAAGCTCAGCCTCGCGTTCCACTTTGCTGGACGCTAAGGTTTATTTATCGATTGGAGAACCCAGGTGCTAACGTATATTTCGACTGGAGACCACCGATGCGGTTATTTCCTCCAGCTTTAACGTAAATTGCGACTGGAGATTGCCGAACCAAGAGATTGGGACTGAATTTAAGTATGAGGAGCAAGCACAACATCTATTAGGCAACGCGGTGATCGTTACATGCTTGTACATGTACTTTAGGCAGAGACTACGTACACCGTTTTTTTCTAGACTGTGTACCTGGTGCACCGTTCCGAACCGTCCTACACAGTTTGAGTTCATAACCGGGCCAAGGGACTGGTAAGTCAACGTTGGTGACGCCATCTGATTATTTTGGACGAAGTCGGTGCGTCTTCGTGTAGAATAGAAACACCTTACAGGAGTGAATGTCGGTGTCAAGTGAGATTTATGAACTAAGAGTCATTTTCCTCTAAGTATTGATGATGTTTGTCCCAAGTCGAAAAGGTGCTCGCCCCCTGCCAGTTTGCTGACGAATTGTATTATGAAGGCGACTCAATTTGTAAAAGAAAGCATGCTTACATAGCAGTTACTATCTGGCTAAGATATCGGTAGCAATAGAACTGCATTTTAGGACTAATTTTTTCTTCGAAATCACTTGGCGCGAAGTCATATCCGAGAATACACAGCTAAAAAACATTAGAACGAGGACACCGCAGTTGTAGTTATCCAGTTGCGTGAGCCACTGGCATCGCGTGAGTCGCAATCGCTTTGGAGACTCCAGTTGAGGTAACCGAGGAAGCAATTCACTCTTCAAGTACGCTCGAAGGGCTTGAACCTATCTCCAGCTTGTTGGGGGTCGTAAACCTTCACCTTTCTTTCGCTCTGCTCTTTTTATCTTTGGACGTCCCGACTTCTTTGCTGTTTTAGACACCTCCCAGCTTAGCTTTACACACTCTGGTTTAGATGTAGCATTATCTGGAAATGACACAGTTCTCTTCTTGCATACATCGTCGTTTTCAGATTGCTCCGCAGCTCCGGGATGGTTCACAGTTTCAGCTTCACACAACGTTTCGGATTGGTCCACAGTTTCTGATTGGTACCCAGTTTCCGATTGGTGCACAGTTTCAGACTGGTCCACAGTCCGATACATAATTTCAGATTCGCACTCGTAGCGAGTAGTACCTTTATCACCGTTTGTAGAGTCACCCTCCATCTCTTCAATAAGCGATAGAAGCGCCCTCTCTTTAGGAGACAACCGGACCTCCTCCATTTCCTGATCATCAGTGTTAATATTATGCACAGTCTGAAACGGTGAATCAGATTCAGGCTGTGGAACCTTTTCAGACTGAGCTGTAGTTGGGTCCGCAATAAGAGAATCCGCCAGCACTTCCGTTTCACGCTGCTCTTCACCGTCGTTTCGTTGTAAATTCAGGTTTCTTTTTGAATCTTCAAGATTGTTAACAGTGGGGCACTGACCAGCTTTAACATTTTTCAAGAATTGCATCATCGCCTTGGACAGCGTCTTATGTGTCCTAGTGCCATACCGAGAACCCACGTCTGCAATACGTCTTCCAAAATTAAAAAGCTCATTAAACTTCTCACGTTCGGTCTTGGTCCGTCCTATACAAGGCCTCTGAGCGGTGCGCACTTCGTACATCCTTCATCACTCTCTGTTATGTATTCGAGAATACGCTTTCGACTCGCTCCAGCTCTGTGAAGCGCTCGAATAGTTGATATCACCTCATCCTCAGGGACATTGCGTGCTTCGTGGTAGGTCTGATAGATCTCTTGGCTGAAGTCGTGGTTGTGCCCGGTTTTCTGTCCGGTGATGCAAACCTTCCAATTTTCCAGTTTCTCGTACACATGCGCTAATCTAACCACGAAACAAATCAGTTACAGTTATATTTCACTTCGAAGACTTTACATACCTGAGCAGGACACCCGATTTTCTTGAATGTTGGATAAATCGCAAACCTTGACCTCTGTTAGACCGTGGTTTTGCAGAATGTGTACACACGTAGGTCTTGTTGTAGAACTGCACTTCTTCTGACAGAATGGTGCCTGGGGTTTTGCTTTTGCTGATTCTTTGGTTTCTTGTGCGGACGGGTGTATTTGTTCGAACAGAAAATATCTATCACACAACATAAATACAGAATCACCATCAATAGACAAGATTACAATGATAAGCATCGTAATAATGTGATACAGTCTCAGACTGTGCCCAGCTTGTGATTGGCACACAAACGTGGTGTGTTCGGCGACTGTATTTCCGTAAGTACGCCTCCCGTGTCTTCCAGTCATCGAACATCTTCACGTCAATCTTCGAAACGTGAACCAAATCATCCCGAGTGACAATACCACCATCCCCAGAGCCACGATTCGAAACGGTAGCGTTGTTTCGCTGGTAGTGTCTGATTCAGACGCACCGGAGGATTCAGGGCTGTCATTGGTGCTGATAGCATCAGATCCAGAGACGTCTGAAGACATTCCACGGCTGTGTGAGCAAGAAGCCCTCCTTCCTTTTGGCAAACTTTTCGGGGGGTTTGGGCGGCTTATCCCCCACTTACGGCTCCAAAGGAATGGGATATTAGTGTGATCCGGGAGTTTCTAGTAGTTTATTTTGTATCATCCTTTGTGTTTATCTTTTTTTTCTGTATATTT
>NW_003303753.1:1273664-1276751 GCF_000142945.1 Phytophthora infestans T30-4
GAAGCGATGAAGCATCCGGAAGTGAGGCTCCAGTAGTAGCGATAGTGACAGTGCTGCCGAAACTTCTAGATCATCGCTACGCCAGCGAGCCCCGACGCGCAAGAAGAAACGACCAAGCACGCATATTTCGCGTCGTAGAAGCCGAAGTGGGGGTAAGCTGCCTAAACGCCGAAAACGTGACCATAGGAAGAGGCGCTCTTGCTCACACAGCCATGGAATGGCTTCGGACGTCTCTGGATCTGACGCTATCAGCACCAATGACAGCTCTGAATCCTCCGGTGCGTCTGAATTGGACACTACCAGCGGAAACAACGCTACCGTTTCGAATCGTGGCTCTGGGGATGGTGGTATCGTCGCTCGGGATGATTTGGTTCACGTTTCGAAGATTGACGTGAAGATGTTCGATGACTGGAAGACACTGGAGGCGTACTTACGGAACTACGGTCGCCGAACATACCAGGTTTGTGTGCCAATCTCATCCTAGAGGATTTTTTTTCGCAGAGTGGGAATGTTGCAAGGATCTACTTAAACGAAGAGGTACGTGCTACGTCTTCTAACTCTGTTTTACGTCCACTAACCTTGAAGGTTTTGTAATGAGGCAAGAGCGTCGCACAGTGTATATCCATCCAGTCTGTGCATATGCGATCCATGTTCGAGCACTTTCCAGAAGTGTTGCTGATTGACGCGACCCACGATACCAACTCCTCTAACTACAAACTGTTTAGTTTCATGATTCATGATGCCATGGGCAAGGGCCAACATGTACAGGTGGGTTGTGCAATTACGCAGAGACTGGTCCACCGTCTAAGATTGTGTGCAATGCTGGGACTGTGGCTTACGATAACATTGATACTTACTCTAGTATTGTTTTTATTAAACGCGTTTTTTTATTTCGTAGCACTGCCTAGTCGAAAACGAGAGGAAAGAGACTCTTCGGCTTGCCTGTAATCAGTTCAAGGAGTGCAATCCATCCTATGATGCGGTGGCAGTCATCATTATATCGACAAGGACTTTACGGTGCTGCCACTGTTAGAGGAGGAGTTTCTTGGGGTCAGGATCTTAATCTGCCATTTCCATGCAGTCAAGGCTCTGCAGGAAAAGGTTTCAAAAGATGCGTACAACCTCAACGCGTGGACCAAGAAAGAGATGAAGAGACTAATCCAACTGGTGGTCAGCGCGCCGACCGAGACAGCGTACGACAAAATCGTTTCCACAATGAAAGTGGTATTGCGGGTGGATGAGAAGGTCAAGCTCTGGTTCAAATACTTCGATGCCAATTGGACGTCCTGTAAAGAGAAATGGAGCTCAGTATTTCGTGGCAACACGGGAAACCAAACGAATAATAGGTCAGCTTTTGATTTACCAGTGAGCTGTTGCTGATACTAACTGTTATCAATATATATAGACTGGAATCTAGCTGGCAGAAGTTGAAGACTGTGATCTCGAGGGAAAAATTAGTCCTGCGATGCAGTTCTATCGCTACCGATATCTTAGCCAAATATAAGCGCTATGTAAGCATGCTTTCTTTTACAAATTGAGTCGCCATCATAATAAAATTCGTCAGCAAACTGGCACGGGGCGAGCACCTTTTCGACTTGGGGACAAACATCATCAATACTTAGAGGAAAATGACTCTTAGTTCATAAATCTCACTTGACACCGACATTCACTCCTGTAAGGTGTTTCTATTCTACACGAAGACGCACCGACTTCGTCCAAAATCGACTTGCTTATGCATGAAAAACTGATAATCAGATGGCGGCACCAACGTTGACTTTCCAGTCCCTTGACCCGGTTATGAGCTCAAACTGTGTAAGACGGTTCGGAACGGTGCACCAGGTACACAGTCAAGAAAAAAAACGGTGTACGTAGTCTCTGCCATCCTTTTACGCGCAGTATTGGACGTTACGGCGGTGAAACGTGGGTGGCATAGAGATCAAAGTCGGGTCCTGAGAGAGCAGAATTTGCGGGTACACTACGGCTTACATGCTAACAGTCCAGAGTTAACGTTATTTTGACTGGAGAGCGCCGGGATAGAGTTGAAGCGGAAACTAGATCTATTGAGCAGCGCGCCATTCGTTACCTGATTATGACGATCGTGATGCTCGATTACGATGATCTGTGCAGCTGTATCTTCGTAGTCGAGAGCACATGAGCTGCTGAAACTGCTGTGAGTTGTATGTAGACCTACATCTTGTGTGTTGCTTCGAGTGGTCTTGACTAGCCGGCCACTTGTTCCTGTCGACAGCAACCGGAAGCGCCTGTCGTGGTCGTTTCCAGTGTTAATTTCGTGTTCAGTAGTCTGCTAATATTTAGTGCTGGTTCGTGCAATGGTCCCAGTACGGTTAATTCTGTAAAAGCAAGCTTATTCTGACCAGTTTTGTGGTATATACAAATCGCAGTGTCCTCGCTGCTGCAGACTTGAACCCCCGATTTCACTTTGTGATATGTCTCCAGTGAGACCAAAGATGCCGCTCTCGTACCATCACTACGTCCTGGTTTGATGTACGTTAGTCGGGGTTATTTTCGTAATAAAATCTAATGCAGGGTGTTACCCGCTCTGGATCTATTGTACAGATAACGGAATGCTCTAGAATTACGCTGAAAGCCAGCAGATAAGGCCTCTAGGATGGTCCGTTTCTCCTGGGTGCTCGTCGGGCCCCTCCACTTGCTAGCTTTTTAACTTTAATGCTCACTTCACAATAATCATACAGGTGTTCAAATCGATTAGGGGACAAAGAATTCTTTAGATCCTAGGGGCTATGGACCACCAACCGTGCGACGGTGCCGTTGTGTCATGGCCAGGCTATGAGGACATGTCGATACATGGCGGGGACGACGTGCTGGTAACGCAAGAGACGACCAGGACGAAGCGTCGGTGACATCGATGCCAGGCGCCAGATTGATCAATCTGGCGCAAATCTCAGCCGACCACTTCACTGTCGAGAGGATTAGCTACGTGCAGAATAAGCAGAACGAGATCACCTCGAAGACCTCTGAGCATCTACAGCAGCAGCACGACAAGCAGCTCGACCCGCAGGAACAGCATGAGCAGATCCGGCGCCAGATGTCCGAGCAGAGATTGCA
>NW_003303753.1:1277030-1341905 GCF_000142945.1 Phytophthora infestans T30-4
AGTCCAATACAGTGGGATGTGTATCCCCTTCCCCGACCAGATGGACTGAACCATTCCATGACCATCACTCTGACCGGCGACCCCCTCCGTCCGTCCATTTCAAATTCAGTCCACACAGCGAGCACGTGGCTTGGGTTTAGCCTCCGGAATGCCGCGCAGACACGCCCGCGCGCCAAAACGGAGCGATGAAGCATCCGGAAGTGAGGCTTCCAGTAGTAGCGATAGTGACAGTGCTGCCGAAACTTCTAGATCATCGCTACGCCAGCGAGCCCCGACGCGCAAGAAGAAACGACCAAGCACGCATATTTCGCGTCGTAGAAGCCGAAGTGGGGGTAAGCTGCCTAAACGCCGAAAACGTGACCATAGGAAGAGGCGCTCTTGCTCACACAGCCATGGAATGGCTTCGGACGCTCTCTGGATTCTGACGCTATCAGCACCAATGACAGCTCTGAATCCTCCGGTGCGTCTGAATGGACACTACCAGCGGAAACAACGCTACCGTTTCGAATCGTGGCTCTGGGGATGGTGGTATCGTCGCTCGGGATGATTTGGTTCACGTTTCGAAGATTGACGTGAAGATGTTCGATGACTGGAAGACACTGGAGGCGTACTTACGGAACTACGGTCGCCGAACATACCAGGTTTGTGTGCCAATCTCATCCTAGAGGATTTTTTTTCGCAGAGTGGGAATGTTGCAAGGATCTACTTAAACGAAGAGGTACGTGCTACGTCTTCTAACTCTGTTTTACGTCCACTAACCTTGAAGGTTTTGTAATGAGGCAAGAGCGTCGCACAGTGTATATCCATCCAGTCTGTGCATATGCGATCCATGTTCGAGCACTTTCCAGAAGTGTTGCTGATTGACGCGACCCACGATACCAACTCCTCTAACTACAAACTGTTTAGTTTCATGATTCATGATGCCATGGGCAAGGGCCAACATGTACAGGTGGGTTGTGCAATTACGCAGACACTGGTTTACCGTCTAAGATTGTGTGCGATGCTGGGACTGTGGCTTACGATAATATTGATACTTACTCTAGTATTGTTTTTATTAAACGCGTCTTTTTATTTCATAGCACTGCCTAGTCGAAAACGAGAGGAAAGAGACTCTTCGGCTTGCCTGGAGTAAGTTCAAGGAGTGAAATCCATCCTATGATGCGGTGGCAGTCATCATTATCGACAAGGACTTTACGTAGCTGCCACTGTTAGAGGAGGAGTTTCTTGGGGTCAGGATCTTAATCTGCCATTTCCATGCAGTCAAGGCTCTGCAGGAAAAGGTTTCAAAAGATGCGTACAACCTCGACGCGTGGACCAAGAAAGAGATGAAGAGACTAATCCAACTGGTGGTCAGCGCGCCGACCGAGACAGCGTACGACAAAATCGTTTCCACAATGAAAGTGGTATTGCGGGTGGATGAGAAGGTCAAGCTCTGGTTCAAATACTTCGATGCCAATTGGACGTCCTGTAAAGAGAAACGGAGCTCAGTATTTCGTGGCAACACGGGAAACCAAACGAATAATAGGTCAGCTTTTGATTTACCAGTGAGCTGTTGCTGATACTAACTGTTATCAATATATATAGACTGGAATCGAGCTGGCAGAAGTTGAAGACTGTGATCTCGAGGGAAAAATTAGTCCTGCGATGCAGTTCTATCGCTACCGATATCTTAGCCAAATATAAACGCTATGTAAGCATGCTTTTTTTACAAATTGAGTCGCCATCATAATAAAATTCGTCAGCAAACTGGCACGGGGCGAGCACCTTTTCGACTTGGGGACAAACATCATCAATACTTAGAGGAAAATGACTCTTAGTTCATAAATCTCACTTGACACCGACATTCACTCCTGTAAGGTGTTTCTATTCTACACGAAGACGCACCGACTTCGTCCAAAATCGACTTGCTTATGCATGAAAAACTGATAATCAGATGGCGGCACCAACGTTGACTTTCCAGTCCCTTGACCCGGTTATGAGCTCAAACTGTGTAAGACGGTTCGGAACGGTGCACCAGGTACACAGTCAAGAAAAAAAACGGTGTACGTAGTCTCTGCCATCCTTTTACGCGCAGTATTGGACGTTACGGCGGTGAAACGTGGGTGGCATAGAGATCAAAGTCGGGCCTGAGAGAGCAGAATTTGCGGGTACACTAGGGCTTACATGCTTACTGTCCAGAGTTAACGTTATTTTGACTGGAGAGCGCCGGGATAGAGTTGAAGCGGAAACTAGATCTATTGAGCAGCGCGCCATTCGTTACCTGATTATGACGATCGTGATGCTCGATTACGATGATCTGTGCAGCTGTATCTTCGTAGTCGAGAGCACATGAGCTGCTGAAACTGCTGTGAGTTGTATGTAGACCTACATCTTGTGTGTTGCTTCGAGTGGTCTTGACTAGCCGGCCACTTGTTCCTGTCGACAGCAACCGGAAGCGCCTGTCGTGGTCGTTTCCAGTGTTAATTTCGTGTTCAGTAGTCTGCTAATATTTAGTGCTGGTTCGTGCAATGGTCCCAGTACGGTTAATTCTGTAAAAGCAAGCTTATTCTGACCAGTTTTGTGGTATATACAAATCGCAGTGTCCTCGCTGCTGCAGACTTGAACCCCCGATTTCACTTTGTGATATGTCTCCAGTGAGACCAAAGATGCCGCTCTCGTACCATCACTACGTCCTGGTTTGATGTACGTTAGTCGGGGTTATTTTCGTAATAAAATCTAATGCAGGGTGTTACCCGCTCTGGATCTATTGTACAGATAACGGAATGCTCTAGAATTACGCTGAAAGCCAGCAGATAAGGCCTCTAGGATGGTCCGTTTCTCCTGGGTGCTCGTCGGGCCCCTCCACTTGCTAGCTTTTTAACTTTAATGCTCACTTCACAATAATCATACAGGTGTTCAAATCGATTAGGGGACAAAGAATTCTTTAGATCCTAGGGGCTATGGACCACCAACCGTGCGACGGTGCCGTTGTGTCATGGCCAGGCTATGAAGACATGTCGATACATGGCGGGGACGACGTGCTGGTAACGCAAGAGACGACCAGGACGAAGCGTCGGTGACATCGATGCCAGGCGCCAGATTGATCAATCTGGCGCAAATCTCAGCCGACCACTTCACTGTCGAGAGGATTAGCTACGTGCAGAATAAGCAGAACGAGATCACCTCGAAGACCTCTGAGCATCTACAGCAGCAGCACGACAAGCAGCTCGACCCGCAGAAACAGCATGAGCAGATCCGGCGCCAGATGTCCGAGCAGAGATTGCAAACCGAGGAACATGTGCGCCTTCTAAAAGCTGCAGAGACAGCGATGGGAGAATAGGAACAGCGGTTAGACATTCTAGCAGAAGCAGTTCGTTCACATGTTGAAGCTCGCTGGGGGCTCTTTGCTGGGAGTGTCGGAAATAAATATAAAGTTCGTGGGTCATCCGTACGTGAATTGATGGTGACGTTACCGACGGGCGTGAGCATGCTCGTTCCACCTCTGTACCGTGGCAGCTCGAAGCAAGAGACGCGGGAATTTGTGGGTAGCTACATGGCTTACATGAGACGCGTTGATGCACTGAGCCAAGGCACGCAGAATCAAGTGTTTGTGATGCCTATCGGGGACTGTATCGGACAGAGTACCTTGGTCCGGGTTCGAGCTGATCAAACCAGAGGCTACAGTGACTGAAGACGACTGGGAACGGTATTGTTTTGACACTAGGAGCCCTGACTTCACGATCGGTGTGGCAATGCAAGGCTTAGCTGTCAATGTCCAACCTCAGGACGCAGAGTCCCAAATGTCGCGCAAGATGGCCAATTTCTATAGTACCGTGGATGGAGTAAACACACGAAAGCTCCACGCGTGGTATCAGATATATGATAATGCTTTGCGTCCAACGACATTTCGGTCGGTCATCAAAGATAGTCTGGAGCGCCCTGCTGTAAAGCTGCCGAAGAAGGATGTTCTCATGTTCCTTCGGTGGCTACGCCCTCAAATGGAGGAGTTTATGAAGTACGAGACACACATTCTCGCAACTCAACAGGGAACCAGTAACACAAACTCGAACCAGTCACAAAAAGGCAAACCCAGTCGTCGACCATGAAACCAAGCCGACAAAATTGCAGAAACACCGTTCGAAACGGTGTGCAACACCCTCAAACGCACAATAGCACCTTTCGGGGCGGGGCGACGCAGCTATGGCGCCAACTAAGGCGAGCGGGTGCGAGGTCGCGTAGTCGCAGCAAACCCGCGCGGGCAGCCCGCGAGGCAGGGCCGCGCGGTATTTGCGGAGGCGGGCCCATCGCCGAGCTCACCAGTGAGCCGCGCATTGCACTTCCCAGGTGAGAGAATCTATTAATCGCGAGCGAAGCGAGCCCCATCCAAGCCAAGCGCGGCTGGTAACGACCTCTTACATTATATAATGCCTTTCCACAGGAGAGCCGGGTAATCCCCCCCGGCTACTCTTATAAATGCGAAGTCAAAACAAATCTGAAGTGTTATCCTGTAAAACAAGGTGTTTTTTATGCGTTGTCAACCAAGCGGGATCAGCAACACATAGACAGACAGCAGCAAAGTTCAGCGGCGTCGGCGACTTCAAGGACATCTGCCGGCTTGGCTGCTAAGAAAAGTGCACCGAGTGGTAGTCAGACACGCGAACCGGGGGGTGGGGGGGGGGGCGACAGCACTGAGTGTGCTTTAAGTGCGAGGATCTCACGCACTTGATCTTATAATGTCCACAGATTAAGAACAATGACGAGGCGAGGACGATTTTCGAAGAAAAAAATACGGGGAGAAAGCCTCGTCCTGCAAGTTCGGTTGGACTGGCTTAGTTGGCTGTACCAGTGGAGACGGACTACAAGCGAGCACTGCATTGTCGAGTAATGGCTGCCATTCGGCACCTTGCTCTTCAAGCAAAGAGCCGCATGACTTTGGCCCGTAACCTCAATGAACCACATTTTTCCCATGCCTGTAGACGTGATGGAAATCTGTCAGCATCGGCTTTTATCTAAGACCCCGATAAACGCCGGCAGCTCGCGACCTAGGGAGTGTATAAGGGCCAATACAGTGACCTCTCGCTTTTTTTCTGCCAGTTTCTGCCGCCTCGTAATACTTTTGTTTTGCCTTTTCCGAAGCGATTACCTTCTTCTTCACTATCAGTTTGCGAGGATTCGATTCCTGGAATCAGAGCTCCTGGATCGTTGTGGTATTTGCGATAAGCTATGCCATACAGACACGAGAGTCATATCGAGCTAGAAAAATCACAGTCACAAAGCCAGTTGTCCATGCGCAACTTGTGCACAAAAAATAGAACTATAACGTCCACAACCAGGGCATCATCATCATCCAATTCGTATTTATATTCGGAAGCCTTGTCGAAAGCCGCAGCGTACGGATGATCAATTTTCTTGGCGACATAGTGAGTTGTGAAGCAAAGGACGTTGCTCATCTCTTCATCGTAACAGCTGCTCACAAATTGCACAATGCATGACACGCGATATTCATGCGCAATTGTTTTGCGCCGATTGAAAAGCTACCAGATCCTTTATACACACTGATATACTCATGGAACCGTCGACACTCTCCTTGAGCTTCCCAAAGAAGCTCTCGAAACGGTTATTCGATGTAAGACCCAATGATCGCAGCTTGTATCCCAATTCTTTTAAAACTACGCAAATAAACCATCCACTCCGCACCGCTCACAAACGCACTGGAGGGTAGTGTGAGCGATCTTGTACTGATCCTCAGGTAGCGCGAACACCATCTTGTAAACCACACCGTACATTTGACTCGCATCATCCGGCGACGTATCGTTTTTAAGCACCTGTTCTTTTTGTGTCTGCAATTATACTAAGAGAAGCTTGTTGAAGTAAGCATCTCCGATGTGATGATGACTATCTAGTGGAATATGATTGTGCTTTTTCAAATAGAGAAATCGTATATAACTGGACTGGTTGGTGGGCAGTAACTCCTCTCCAGAACACCAGACTCTGTAACTCATCACTTCTCCTATTACCAAGTCCAACACAAGCGTCTTCTCCTTTTACCAAGTCCAACACAAGCGTCTTCTGGTTCTACACTCAAGACTTCCTGTCCACTATGGCTGCCTAGACCACTCTACTTTTGTCCTCACTCCGTACTGTACTGCCCTAACAACTCTGCGCAAATCATCCCTCCAACAGGTTATGAGCCCAACGCTCAAACGCAAAGCGCCACCTGTCTCAACAGGTTATCAGCCCAACGTTTCGCCAGGGGCGAGCTGGACGCGGCAAGACAACACACCTCCAAGCCGCATGAATGGCCAGGGGCACAATGAGGCGAAGGAGACCTGAGAGAGAAATCGCTGGACGGACACTTGTCTGCGTTAGGCCACGTTGCCAACTTTGCGCCAGCCACTGAGCTGTAGCGCTGCATGTGCAATAGATCGCCATGCTGGGAGGCCATGTTGCCCTCTACGCCAGCAAACGAGCTGCACGCGGTGAGCAGCACGTCTGCCACGCGGTATCGAGCCAGAGGAAAATCTCCCTGGACTCCGTACCATACGCACTGCGTATTGAGCCAGAGGAGAATCTCCCTGGACTCCGTACCATACGCACTGCGTATTGAGCCTACCAAGCAATAACACTTTTTTGCATGAGCAATGTCTCCGTCAATTGACTAAATAGTGTCCATGCTTCTCACTACTTCGAGGTATAATAAAATCCGGAATACAATCCGAAGAGCCACTAGGGAGAAAATACCCCAAAGATGTGAGCTAGGTAAAATGTGAGTGAAGTGTGTTCCTAATACTGCTTGGTGCAAGCATTGTTACCTAGCTGCTCAAAACATATTTATGCCACATTCACAAAAGAAATTTATGAACAAAATCAAACATGCAATTTGCATGATGCAAATACAAAATTGCAAAAAAATTTCACAAAGGCTGCATAGCTTGTACGAAGAAAAAAAAATACCCCAAACATTGAGAAGAAATACTTAAAGAAATGTATGAAACTGGGAGGCATCAATGCCAAAAACTATTCATGCATTCGCCAAGCTTTAACATTTATTGTCACTGGCAAAAGTTTTAAACATTTCCATAACAGTACCAAAAGAATGAATATATATATATATATATATATTCAGCACTTTATGACTACAAGACAAGCCTACAAAAGCCTCTGTCTACAGAAAGCAAACTACAGTTTTACTGCATCAATTCCATCTACAATGAATTCGATAGTTTGCAAATCTATCGCTAGCGCTTGTGAAGTAAAAATAAAAGTATAAACCTTCAAACGAGAAACAACTCGATGAGCCTCTAGGGAGAAAAATAACCCCAACGACGAGAGCCTGCGCACTTACTGCAAATCTGATGCATACGCTACCGATGACACTGCTTGATGTTATTTATGCTTTTAAAAGCTGTAGCCTTTCTTCAAAAATATTTGAAAAACTATAAACCCTCAATAATAATAGTCAGAACAGCTTGAAAATGACTGCAACACCTATATCAACCATTTCATGAAATTGGGAGGCAATTCTATAAGACCTCAGCAGCGAAAAACAAAAACCAAACCACACATTGTGAAGAAATATCCACATATGAAAGAGCAAAACAATGGCGGTTTAAGAAATGAACAAAGCTAAAACGCTTACACAATATATATAAAGATAAATACGGTGAACAGGTGTATCCTCAAAGGTTTCCTGAGTAGCCAACAACAGAGCGAACAGGTTTTGATCCTTAAAATTAAAGGTTTTCCTGAGGTAGCTTCTACAAATTCGTATAGCTAAAACGATAACAAAAACAGAGCGAACAGGTTTTGATCCTTAAAATTAAAGGTTTTCCTGAGTTAGCTTCTACAAATTCGTGTAACTAAAACGATAACAGCAACAATTCAGCGAACAGGTTTTGATCCTTAAAATGAAAGGTTTCCCTGAAGTAGCTGCTACAAATTTGTATAACTAAAACGATAATAGCAACAATCACTACGGTGAACAGGTTTAATCCTCTAAGGTTTTCCTGAGTAGCCAAAATAACAATGAAAACAAGAAAATAGCACAGTCCCTGCCAAAGCCCTCATTCTGAGGTATTCCCAGTATAAAATAAATGAGCGTCTGTCCGTCCGTCCGTCACACGAAACGCTCAGACTTTTGACCATTCTCATTGGCTGTCGAGCAGAGCATAGGCAGCTTCAATTGGCTAAAACTGGACTATATATCTTACATCACTAAATTCATGGGTTCACAGTGTATACATGGTAATTTGCACAAGACAATTCATTATCCGAAGGCGGCATCGTTTTAATAATATTAACTTTTTTTATAAAGCTGTTATTTTTAATATTCGAGTGCTTTCGCTTGCTTTTATTGCTGTGCACGGTGCTAAGCGGACACGAAGGAATGGGATTTTCCAAGGACATGTTTTTAATATACGTAATACGCTGTACCCTATCGTTTCTGACCAAGTTATACACCGGCAAGCTACGATGACAATCATCGACTAAAATAATAACCTGTTGTAAAAGTAAGCTACATGAGTGGGCTCCTATGATGTAGCTGCCAAATCGTAGTACAGCAGTAGCTGGCCGTAAGAACTGGCCGTAAGAACAACGCTGTGCTAAAAACGCTGTCGCTTGAGTCATAACGATAGATAGACTCAGATGGAGCGAAAGCAAACTTATATGTGCTGGTGACAATTATTACTGTAAGCGAATGGAACTTGGCCTTTGTTTTCTAAACGTTGCTTAGACAGCAAAAACGGATACTACTAATCCGGAGGACGTGTCGCCAATAAGGGCGTATGATAAAGTTTTAAATGGAGCGGATAGACAACAACACAACATGAGCAAGTATGGTTAGTTAATTAGACCCTATAAAGAAACGTTAAGCTTAGAGTATGATTGATCGTTAAGGAATCTTATTAAGACTGTCAAATAAAAATACCGCTGCCAACAACAACAGCAATGCGCATTACCCAAATGTTTTAATCATAACTGGCAGACTCGAGTATCTAATGACTTATCTTGAATGAGCACAAAATGAACGCACTTAAATGCATTAAAAATGTTACAGTTTGAATATTTTTTTGCTTTCATTGAGTTTGGTATGAGAAGTGATCAATCTTAAATTAATTACAAGCTCTAACATGCAGTACACGCGTCCATTTAGTGCAAGCTGGGCAGGCCATTACTACCTTTTGCATTGATGCGAGCTAAGTTTCATAGCGGCTCGGAAACGGCCCATGATATCAAGCACGACGCTAAACTAAATATATTGTGTAACGTTTGTAGTCATGCTATTTAAAGTGCAGATGATTCTGACAGTGATAGCCAACAATAATAAAGAGACGGTGTCAAGATCACTAGAATATTTTTTAAGCATGGTAAGTATGATGCTAGAGACTCAGTCTTATGTAATAATAATTACACGGCTTACTGGGAGCTCATCATTTTGTAGCGACTGGTCTAAATTAAACCCATTTTTATGAAATTAAAGAAGTCGATTTAGGCACATAGGGGTTCGAAGTTTAAGAATAATTATCCTGTCTATTGAGGGGTACCGGTTTCAGGCGGTAAGTACCCATAAACCGGTAACCAAACCGGTCCAACACGATCCCGCGATAATTACGGCACGTTGATTAGACGAGTAGAATGATTGGACGAGTCCAGAATGTTGGTGATTGGATGCACCAATTGATTGGATGACCTAGGTAGTGAGGACTGTGTAAGCTCCGATAAATTAATCACTTCGGAATCTTCCTTCTTCCCCTCAAGTGTCTTCGCTCCGGTCTACTCCCCGAGTGGTGACTCTTCCCTTCGCTCCGTACAAGCCCAACGTTTCCTAAAACCCGTGACCTCTATCAGGTTATGAGCCCAAGTAACATGTCCTCTGCACAAGACGTTTCAACTAAGGTCTCCATCGACAAGTTCAACGGTGACAACTACGCGACGTGGAGCCGCTACATGCGTGGTGTGTTCCTGAGCAAGTCAGTATGGCATGTCGTGAACCTAGAGACGACTCCAAGCTTCACGGACCCTCGTGCGAAGGACGAATATGTCAAGTCGAGCAACATCGCGTTAGGATTGATGCTGCTCCACATGGATGCGGACTACCACCACGTGGTCGACAACTGCGAGGAAACGTGGACCGCGTGAGCGCGCTTAGAGACGTTGTACGGTGGATCGCAGAAGGCTGGTCGTATTTACCTGAAGCGACAGCTCTTCAGCATGGAGATGTCTGAAGGCGCGAATGTATTGCATCACTGCAATGAAGTTCTCAGCATCAGCGCCAAGCTTAGTAGCATCGGCGCTAAGATGGAGGACGAGGACGTTGAGATCTGCTTGTTGCGCAGTCTCCCCAAGAGCTAATAGAACGTCGTGCTACACCTGGAGATGAGTACTGCTGAGCTGAAGACGCAAGACGTTGTGAAGGTGCTCACAAACGAGCATATCAAGCGACAAGGCGAGAAGACCTCTGCGGTGAAGACTGAAGACGCGGCGAAGGCGTTCAGTACTGAGCGGGAGTCTCGCCAGTGTACTTATTGCGGAAAATTGGGGCACGTGATTGAGAAGTGCTGGACCAAGCAGAAGGATGAGAATCGAGGAGGCCGACGCGGGGCCAACAATGTCCAGTTGCGAAACGACGACTACGACCACGGCTATGATCGCGTGGCATTTGCGGTTTCGTTGGAATGTGGAGTTTTGACGGGCAAGAGTATGTCCGGGCTGTAGGCAGTCGACAGCGGTGCGACACACCATATCTGCAATGACAAGATTAAGTTTGTCATGCTGAACGAACGAGAGGAAGGCGAGCTGAAGGTCGCTGATGGCACTAACGTTGCAATCAAGGGTGTGGGGACGATCATCGAGCGCGTGGTTCTGCCCAACGGCGATGCGCGCGAGATCGAGATCAACAACGCGCTCTACGTGCCGAAGATGAAGAAGAACTTGCTATCAGTGCCGCAGATCAACAAAAGCGGCAAATTTCAAGTGGTGTTCGACGGTGAACCATGCACGTTCGCACAAGGATTCGAAGGCAGTGGTGGCTACAGCAGATCTCGTAGACGGTCTTTATTGGCTGCGCACACCACTATGCTTGATAAACGCAGTGACTTCGAAGTCGAACGTTGACTTGCACGCGCGCATGGGCCATGCTCCTATCGACGTTCTACGCAAGATGGTTAATAGCGGCATGATCAAGGATGCCAAGGCACCTTTGAAGCCAAGTGAGCAAAGTGTCTGTCGCGGGTGTCAGCAAGGGAAAATGGTCCAGAAGCCGTTCCCCAGTAGCCGCGACAAACGCAGTTACGACACGTTCGAGTTGCTTCATTTCGACATCTGCGGCCCCATGGAAAAAGAATCGGTGGGTGGGAGCAAGTACTTGCTGCTCATCGTTGACGAAGCCAGTGGATGCATGAAGGGTTTCTGCTTACGAGCCAAGTCGGACGCTGAAGAATGCCTCAAGAGCTATTTCACGAAGGTACAGACGCAATTCGGCAAGCGGGTCAAGCTCGTACGCCATGACGGAGCTCGTGAGTTCGCGACAAACTCACTCAAGGTGTTCTACGAAGATCGAGGCATCGAACAGCAGACCACGGTTCCGTACGCGCACCAGACGAACGGCACTGAAGAACGAGCTATCAGGACTATCGTCACGATTGGTCGCAGCATGTTGCACCATGCCAAGTTGGAGAAGTGTTTCTGGGGCGAAGCGGCGATGGCCGCTATCTACGCTAAGAACCGTCAACCGTCACCCAAGATCGAAAGCAAGACTCCATATGAGATCGTGTACAAGTCCAAGCCAAGTGTGAAGCACATGCGTGTGTTTGGTTGTCGGACGTACGTCCTAACTCCGAGGGAAAAGAGACTCAAGTGGGACCCCAAGGCTCGAGAAGGGTTGTTTATGGGTTATGAAGAAGTGTCAAAGACGTATCGAGTTTATGACATCGAGGCGGGGCAGGTGGTGATTAGTCGCGATGTCAATTTCGACGAATTAAACTTTGGGTTTTCAACGGCTAGTCCAAGCGACGACGACGCAGATTCTGATCTCGACCTCGACTCTCTCAGTATCAACGATACCGAAACTGCGGGTCCAACGGAATTCAAGCAGGCGGGGAAACGCAAGTCCCGCACAAGTAACGTTCACGGCATGACTACGAGATAGCGCGCTGCACAGCAGGCTGCCGGTTTGGAGGAAGCTAGTGCTCGAGAAACCTCGTTTGAGCGTCAAACAAAGCGCCGATCAGGTGTGCGAAACGACTGTGATGTGGCCGATGAAGAAGAAAAAATGTCGAGGATCAAGACGGCGATGACGCAACTCCACCTGTATTTTGGCGAGCATGTGCCAACGCAGTGGAAGCTGGTGATTTAGCTGAACCGGCAACGCTCCAAGAAGCGGTAAACGGGCCTGATCAAGTGCATTGGCGCAAGGCCATCCGTGCCGAACTTAAGTCGATGCGACTTCGCGGTGTGTTCCGAGCTGCCCAGTTACCGAACGGTCAACGGGCCATCGGTACGAAGTGGGTGTTCAAGATCAAACGCAAAGCGAATGGTTCACTCGAGAAGTACAAGGCGCGCCTTGTAGCGTAAGGCTTCAAGCAGAAGTATGGCATTGACTACACCGAAACGTTTTCGCCCGTGGTGAAGTATGTGACGCTTCGCATGATCATTGCTTTGGTCGTGTACCTCGGCTGGCCCCTGGACCAGCTGGACGTGGTAACAGCATTCCTGTATGGTATAATGAAAGAGGTGGTGTTCTGCATGGTGCCAGAAGATGTCGAACTTGATGATGACTTCGACTGCCTGGGGCTGGTGAAGGCGATCTACGGTCTCATGCAAGCATCGCGCGTGTGGAACGAGCCTTCGACGACTACGTGTGCTCCATCGGCTTTCAAGTTTCAGCATACGACCCGTGTCTCTACATCAAGATTGTGGATGGTCACTGTGTGCTTCTGCTGGTCTACGTAGACGACGTTTTGGTGACTGGTAGCTCGGCCGAGCTCATTGCAACCACCAAGAGCGATCTCAAGAAGCGCTTCGAGATGACCGACAGTGGCAAGTGTGCGTTCGTACTGGGAATCGAATTGGTGTACAACGCTGACGGGAGCGTGATGATGTGCCAGCGCCGATATGTCGACGACATCCTTAAGCGTTTTGGTATGGATGAGTGCAAGGCGGTGGTGAGTCCAGCTATTTTGAGCTCTCGACTAGTCCCAAGCAGTGCATCGACCAAGGTGAACGATCCGTTCCGCGAGGCTGTAGGTGCACTCATGCACTTGATGACCGCGACACGACCGGACATTGCCTTTGCCGTGGATACGTTTCTCGCTTCATGGAGAACACACAAGTCGAGCACTGGGCTGCTGTAAAGCGCATCTTTCGCTATCTACAAGGAACTAAGTCGCATGGAATCTGCTTCAAGCCTGGTGACAAAGTGGATTTCCGCGGGTACTCTGACGCAGACTGGGCTGGTGACCACTCCGATCGCAAGTCAACTTCGGGCTATACGTTTCTTTTGATGAGCGCACCCGTGAGTTGGGGGAGCAAAAAGCAGTCAAGTGTGTCGCTGTCAACAAGCGAGGCAGAATACATCGCGCTAAGCTTAGCTATTCAAGAAGCCAAGTGGGTTCATCACCTACTTTGCGAGATTTTGACGGCAGCAGGGGAATCGGGACCAGAGCTCAAGATCCTCGAAGGCAACCAGTCATGCATCAAGATGACCAAGAACCCGGTGAACCATGGTCGGGCCAAGCACATCGACATCAAGTACCATCACATTCGTGATGAGGTCAAGCGCGGTGAGGTCAAGCTGGAGTACTGCGAGACCTCTGTGATGCTGGCGGACATCATGACGAAGACGCTTCCGGGGCCACGTCACAAGGACCTTACGGCGGCGCTCGGAGTCAACGCGTGTTCGCATTGAGGGGGTGTATTGAGGGGTACCGGTTTCAGGCGGTAAGTACCCATAAACCGGTAACCAAACCGGTCCAACACGATCCCGCGATAATTACGGTTCTTTGATTAGACGAGTAGAATGATTGGACGAGTCCAGAATGTTGGTGATTGGATGCACCAATTGATTAGATGACCTAGGTAGTGAGGACTGTGTAAGCTCCGATAAATCAATCACTTCGGAATCTTCCTTCTTCCCCTCAAATGTCTTCGCTCCGGTCTACTCCCCGAGTGGTGACTCTTCCCTTCGCTCCGTACAAGCCCAACGTTGCCTAAAACCCGTGACCTCTATCACTGTCGAAGCGAAGCGGAGGCGCGAATGCAAATAACTAGAATAAAAACTAAACTACCGCCGCGTAACGGCAGCGATCGGCTAGTATTCCTAATTGTACACAATTGGTCTATGAATTATAAAAGAGGGACCCTAACAGCCTATTATACATATTTTGTAGACAAATACGCCTTTTTAGCAAGCCATGGCTAGAGAGGGTACTAAAGCGAGTAGTGAATTGAGAAAGCCTTACACGATTGTGGCGTTGTTTGGCGGTGGGAGACGAGGATCGTGCGCCTTTTATACCTGCAAAATCAAAAGGATATAGCCTCGAAGCCAGCAACAGCGTCGCCATGTATCGTCCGATAGATGCTCTTGGCCTGTAGACGGATGTACGTGACATGAAAACCTTTTGCATTGCGAGCTGTAACCCATTGGTTTAGTCTTTCCGCGACCTCTGAGGGCGCAAGTTTGCGACCGGCCCTACTGAGCCGAAAACGCCGGGAGACGCGGGGAGCAAAGAGGCGATTCTTGACGGGTGCTTTCAGCCGATCTTCGACCTAGTGCCACTCTCAAATGGCGTCCACTGGAGCAATATATTTCGAGCTTATCCATGCCTTTTACGCCTTCAGCGTAGTCTGCTAGCACTGTACGCTCCTCGTTTATGCTTTAACTTCGCCTCTCGGTGCTCATGGTGGATGTAAATGCAGAATGGTAGAGTAAGTGAGTTGTTTTGAAGGCGTATTGGGTAGTTAGTAGGTTATTTACGGTTGACCGGTGAGTATTTTACCACTACGTATGGTTTTGGACCATGTGCTAAAAATGGGATTTCTGCCCATACCCGATCGTTTTAGAGCACCTTTGTATAATATGCGGGTTAAGACGGTAGGTACACTGGCGGTGGATTTACGGTTTTGCGATCGACTGCAAGAAGATATGAATAGTGGGGTGAGTGTTGCCCATGGTGCTGGCGCGGTGGTGTTGGCTCCGTCAGTGTGGATTCCCTGACGTTTGCGACCACAGTGTGGCCAACGGCCCCGCCCCTGGGATTGTCAGTATTTGTATCTGCAAATTGACAGCGACAGTGCCAGATGCTGGGGGATTTGCAGCAGCACCGATGATGGCTCGCAGGTGCATTTGGGATGAAACTAGAAAAAAACGCCGGTAGTGCATGAAAAATTTGACGTATATGCAGCTGAGGCTGTGTTGTGTAGCAGGATCAGCAAAATCTGCGAGATTGCTGGATCCAACTTACCAACAGCGCTCAGACACCGACTAACGGAGGGGGTCCCCCGATGATCCGTGATCTGCTGAACTTTCCTCACCTTGTGTACCCGTCGGTAGGGCGGGATCTTGCTCTCTCGGTAACTTCCGAAGAGTTCAAGTGGTGAAGCTTGAGTGTCTTGGCGAGACGTGGGGATGGGGTAGAGCAGTAGTGGTAAGATTTTCACTCTGCGTTCGTAGTTGTTTCTGGATCCTAAGCGGATATTCGAGGTTGGTGGATCCAGGGCCTAGATCGTGGATCTGGCCGTAGATCTGCCTTGCGGGTGGGTTCCCTTGCCTTTGTTTTCCTTTTCGTCGTACTTGCCGCCTCCTGTGACGGGATCTTGAGAGTTGAGAGCTTCTTAGGTATACCCGGTCAAGTAGTAAATCCGGTTAGCCCTTCGGATCTGCACGTGTAAAGGAAAGGTTACTAGGTGGTAGGATCTGGCCAATGTATTATCCAGTTATCGCTACCAGCACTAGATTCGCAATTCCCAACCTTCACCGAGCTCGTACGACCACTGTAGTTCCGATTCTTGAGGGAAGGAAGGCACTTGCGTGATACTGTGCAAATTGAAGTCTGATTGATAGTTAAGCCTATACCTGCCTGGATTCCTACCTTCTATGTATTTTACCTATTAAATATTATACCAGGCTCGGCTGCATGTCCTTTCTCTCCTTGCTCCATCATCCCAGCTGTATTCGCATCAGATCCACCGGATCTATGGCGTAATCATAATAAGGTCGCCATATTATGGATACGCTATTCTGGATCCAGGTCACTTTGATCCACCTCACTGCAAGTGTACACTCATCATGGAACTGAGCTCTCCAATCTTCCAACATCTTCTTACGACAGGCTGCGGTCTCCATCACTCGATCACGATAGTTCGAGATCCGTTGTATCTACCATCCCTATATCCCGGATCCAGGGGATCCTCAATCCCTTGGATCTGGACTTGGCAAAGTGGGATCTGAGACATATAGCGGTGGATCTTGCCTTCTCGTTTGCCGTTGATACCCTATTTACCTTCAGATGACATCTACCGACTGTCCTTCATATGATCTCCACTTAATCTACCCGCACATGGTATATCCCATATCCCCTAGGTGTAATCGGGCGAGGGTAGATCCGTTGGTAAATCCTGCCTCCCCGTACGTTATCCATGCCAAATCCATCGTCGACCCATATAGGATGCCGCTTTACCTTATCCCAATTCACTTCGAGCAGCGTAGATCCATGCCGGGCAATCCAGATCCTCCATAACCACCGGTGGTTGTCACTAATCTGGGATAGTGACTCCTTGTCAGATCCAGTCTCTTATTTCTGAGAAAGCAGTTCACCACAGTTGAAACTTTCCTAAGTCGCATGAATGTATGGAGTGTGGTTGAAGATCCAGTTGGAATTTGATTATTATCCCATATTGTTTGTTTGCTCCCACTATTTTCACAAAAACACCAGCATTCATTTTGGTATGTTCGAAGCCGCACTTTCGTAGACATTTGTCCAACATCCTGTACCAAACGCGTCGCACTTGACGCACCCATTGAAAATTTGATGTAGCTTACAGGCACGACCAGTGCCGGCGCGCGAAAATATCGGACTACTTCATGTAATGCCCACGTCATCCAACCGTACATTCAGAAAATCATTGACAAAGTGCCCCGTATTAACTCACTTTGCCTTGTGCGTTCATTCTTGACGAAAACCCAGTCGTTCTTCAGAACTATTAATCAGCAGGACGATCAACCAGTTCCCAGACATGATTTCGTATCCGCTCCTTATACTCAGCCTTTGGTGCTTCAATGTGTTTCTTTGCATTTCGGACACTTAGATCTTCAGCTACTGACGTTGGTTCCAGCAACTCATTCACCGCGTGTATGACTAGGCTTGCTTGTAAATCCAGCGTCGCTCAGTGCTTAACGTACTGAGCTACCTCCGCAGCAAGAGGGCAACGTTTTGGACTGTGGGACATGCACAGAATGGCAAGATCTCCCACGGTTGGTGGGCATGACGCACTGATCGTCGGGCGCAATTGATCGCTAGTCACGGTTGTATCCTCGAATCCTCTCGAAAAATGACAGTGTGCTGCACAGTTGACGAACCCGTTCGGGTGGCAAATTAGCGGATGCAAGTGTTACGCGCCCGTGCAGGCAGCACGCAGGTCTCGTGTGATTTTCTCGAGCGTGGAAGGCCCTGCTTGCGGGATAGCGCATTGACTTACATGATACTGTGGGAAAAGCGAAAACTTTCGTGCTGATCGAAAGTTGGTCCGGCAGGGCTTGTCCATTTAAAGTCAGGTAGTCGAGCTTTTAATCTTTGAGCTCGCGTCGATCTCAAAAATATGTGTATGAAATATTATCCGCTTCTTTCTCTACTTCTCGATCTCACCACTAACGGATTTTTCCAAATGGATGTCCATCTTGTAACCCCCATAAGCTCCTTAATATCAATCGAATTTGACGTGGGGGATTGTAAATAACTGCGGACTAATATTTTAACAAAGGGAGTACCATCAAGCTTGATCAGTACTACAAAGATATACATGTGTCTTCTAACTTATAGGAGCGGATGTCTCGATCGCTGCAGCATTTTGGAAACTCTCATGGAGTTGCAGCACGGGGAGGTTTTAAAGCCAACAGTAGGCGTCGAGCCTCGACATCATCAGCCCAATCCAGTGCAAATCGACAGCGGCAAACACTTTTCGGTCATAGCCGCCACATCCGATAATATTTATAAATAGTACATAAAACGATGCCACAGCACAGCATAGTACAGGTTCACGGTTTACTGACAGCACTAGAAGTCATCGGTGATGAAATTAAGTTAACGCACTAGCTGAATGAAGTTTTGCATGATACTTTGTGCGATTCAAAGCTTGCTCTGCAAGTTTCTACACATCACTGTTTATATTGAGCTATTACAAGCAGTAGTGCTGCTACTGCGGAATCAGTTTTATCAGAGCTGTCAGGAATCGTTTTAAGTTTAGTTACAGCTCTGGGCAGAGCCAACTTTAGTCACTGCCGTTTGGTACTCAGGTTTAAATTACCGATAGCTAGAGGCTCACCGCGTTTCATTTGTACCGCGAAAAGATTGGCAAACAAAAGCTCTGCCGTTTGTTGGGAAACATGTGATGCCGTCTAATTAGGCTTTATGGATACTTTATTGCACGAGTACTAGCTCACGTAGTGTTAGCATTTATAAGCTCCTTTTTTATCATGGACCGATGTCTGAACTAAAACCACAACATCACGTATCGATAGCGCAAGTACATAAGCTACTTTACCCAGCAGCATTGAGCCGCAGATCATCTCAAATACGACCGAAACGAAGAGACCACAATTGTAAGAGTCTTTTTGGACTTTCAACCCAGACTCGTACGGCTGAACACGATATCGTTTGGACTGTGGCTGGGTTGGAAGCAGGGGAGGGATAGCTAAGACCACCGCTTTTGCGCTTTCAACGAAGCTCGAGCACATAGGGTCGTAATAAAATACCACCCCCGCGGCTATATTGACCTTGACGCTGCACCAATGGAAACCGCTGCAGTTAATCGGTACCAGCACCGTTTCCGTGGCTAAACCAACGAAAATATTCGCGAGGTCTCTGGTATTCAAGCTAATAGTGCCATCCACGACGACACTAAACGAGGTGGAAGCGATGCAGACATCTGCACGCTGACCAAATAATATTTTGCATCATCAAGGTCAGTGTAGCATCGCCAAACGGAATCTTTTCAGCGAGATCAAGAATCTCCGTCTGCAAAAAACGATTAAGAGGTGTTAGTTTACTATAAATAAAAATGAAGTCAGCGAGCTTACTTTGGAAGACAGTATGGGCAGATTTTGCAGCTTTTAGCGCCTTCATGACTTGTTTAAAGTTTTTCATTGCAGCGTGCCAGCGCTTCATGATAGCCAGTGTGCTCGTAGCGACGATCCCAAAGCCGCTAATATCCAAAGCTACTTGATTCTCCGCGAGATGTTTTTTTTTTCTTTGTAGCGCGGAGACCTTTGCAGAGCACCTATTTATAACTACCTTCGGAAGGACGCGGGTAAGCTCGGAGGGAGTAAGTACTGCGCTTGGGACCAATAAGCTCAATACGCGTGCGACAATCTTTGGAGTATGTGTAAAATAGAATACCTCGAACTTTTTAAAAGTAACTATGGCGGCATACGTCGGGAAATTCGATAGCAATATTTCCAATGAGTGTAAAGTTAGCTCCGAGCGGACGCCTAAAATATCACCCTCATCGCCATCGACAGCAAAATCTTCTAGGGGTGCCACTGCCTGAATATGATCTTTGCTATTGACTTTCAGGTCCGCGTCCTCTAGTAAATCTGACGCCTCCACCGATACCCCCCCCCCTCCAAGTCTTCAGTCGCCATGTTCTCTGCGACTCATTCTTCGGTTTCCGCACCCACCTTCGACAGAGCAACCCCCGCGCCCGGCGCTTCGCTAGCCCCCACATCTACTGCGACCCCGTCGTCATTTTTACGGAGTTGATGATCCGTTTGCGCAGATGTTTCTGTGCTAGGGTTAAACCGCAGCAAAAACCGCTGTACGCGGAACCGCTTTGTACTGTCAGGTAGAATTAGAAACTTGAGCTTCGTCTTAATATATTACATAATATCGGAGTGCGATACTTTCCCATCCTCGCGCAAACATGAGTCGTAATACAAGTACGGACTCCTCATAGTCATGGAGCTTATACTTGCGACCCCCTTCAGGCGTACGAAACCGATCAGCAGCTTCGGGTGGCAGCTTCTCCATGTTCCAGTACTTCTTTTTCCAGCTCAGAGGTGTAGGCCTCATAACGTGTAGGTGTTTCACGGCATCGTTTGTTGTCCACTCTGGATGCTGCTTCCAGATTTGGATCTTCATCCACTGTTCCTTTATGGGTGGCTTCTTACCCATAATTGCAGAGGAGGAGAAATAGAAGTGAAACCTTCCAATTGTCCGTTTGGTGTGAGCCGGTCCCAGTTTTTTCTTGAACCGGTCCGGTATCGGGATAATGTGCAGGAAGGTTTAGGGGTCAGATTAACGTAAACATCGGTCTGTTCACAATAGTCTGACACGATATATTAAATTATGAGCGGTCAGATTAATGTGAGCATCGGTATGTTCACAATAAACTGACACAATATTTTATTGTGAACCACACGTTAGTGAGTATCGGTACCTGAAACAAAACCGTACTCTTTGTACTAAGCGGTCACTTTAGGTGGCTAGCTCAAATAACGGATACGTCTCTTTCAAAGCGTCAACCTCTTTGTTCGAGACTTCGAGCACGAGTTTGATTTGCGCTCACAGTGGTCGACAGCATCGAGGACGCTTTTTACCCTTGTATAAAATTACATGCATCTCTTCATCGTCTTCATGCGATTCGAATGGTGGATATCTCGCTGATTTCTGTCGAGCCGCTGTTTCAGAAACTTGCTTTTAAGTAAGCTCTTATAAACGAGTTGATTACCCCTTAAAAGGTACACATTATTTTTGTTTATGTATTTTTTGCCAACAATCGACCAATCAAAATGCAAATATATTATAAATTTCTCCTAGTCAGATTCGTTTTCACTATCACAAGAAGCCTCATCGCACGAATCCATGGCTTCAAGATGCTTCTTTAGCTTAGTCAGCTGCCTGTTCGCGGCATCAATGCAGCCTTGCACTGAAACTGGTGAAACATTCTCTAAAGCGCGCTGAAGTCTGGGCTTAATATCTGCAAAGGTAGTCTTAGTCGAGTACTGGCGCCCAACCTCGCCTTTCACGTTAGCCCAAACGATTTCAATAGGCTGTAAATCTGAATGGGGTGGTGTGAATATGATTTCGTGACCTTTTTCTCTTGTTTTGTCGACTATCACCGGAGCTACATTGTCTTTGATGTGCTTTGAGAGTATATTCCACAGTATTGCTTTTGTTGCGCTGGTTGGAATCTCAATTTGTAGTCGTTCATAGCGCTAATCATTTTTGCTCTCCTGCTACCCTGCTTGGGAGTCGTTTCTAGTAGTACTTTATGATACTTTGCATTATCCATCACAATAATGCAGTTAGACAGTTCTCTGATAGACAATGTTTCAAGTAAGGTATCCATCCAGCCCACAAAATATTCATGACAGTGATAATCTGCAGACTGCTTACCACCCTCGAAAATATCCAATGTGGCAAGTAACAGCTCTGCTTCTTTATCAGCTGGTCTCTCGTCATCATTAACGGAGCGCTCCTTGTCAAGGATCGCAGCAATAAAACACAGCCGCCGTCCCTTATGCTTCTCCTTCACATACTTATCATCTGTAGGGTCGACTAGCGAATCGTTGACCCTCGAATAGTGGTGGTGTATGTAGCTCTCGTCCATATAGACGACACGACGAGACAGAATCTCGCAAGAGGTCATTTCTTACACATATTCCGCCCTTGCCAAATCGTTGGTTGGCAATAATCTGATACCTTTGCCTTTTTGAGCACCGCGCGAGTATCCTTCCTTCTTAGGGAACCGCTGAACTGTTCGAATGGCGGTATTGATGCTGTCTGTATTTGATATATCCACCGATAGATAGCTCTCTTCTGCTAGCAAATGCATTACGTCCTTCGATGTCGTTCGTGTCCTCGTCTCAGATCGACTCCGTATAAATCCACGCACTTCTTCCTGCATTGCTAGCGAGTTTGGCAGTCGTGAGATGCGGTCTCCTCGGTTAGCCGGTTGTGCAGCCGTGAATATAGTCCCATGCTACAGAAATGAGGACCAAATTTCACCACACGTCCTGTTGGAGCGACCAAGTAAACGAGCAATTTTGTTGGTAATAGTCTCTTTCCGAGGTATAATTGCATTATCCACACGTACATTAGCCTGTAGCACGAGAATACCCAATCTTTCTTCTATAGTAAGAGCCTTGTTACGATGCGTTCTCACAAACGCGATGGCTCGAACGGCATCCCCCGCTTCTCGACGCTTCTTCTTTCCTTTTCGCGGGGACGCCATGTGCACTCGACAGCCAGACTTGAAATGTTGGGTTTCAAATTCAATGCTATTTTTGACTACCCCGATTTGCAATTGGAAAGTCTGACCCCTCTCGTCAAGATGATATATTAATCGCAGTCGAGTTTGTTACAATAAAGACATCTACAGTCCAAATACATTGATATTACTGGGAGAAGGACCAGTAGGGTTGTGATAAAATCTGTAAAAACATGTTACGGCGCAGGTTTTGAAAATTGCAGGACGCGATTGGGCACATATATAGCCAGACAATAGCTCCAGCTCTCCTGAAAATAGGACTTGAAACGAATGAAAATTGATGACGCAACGTCAAAAAGCGTCCTCGATGCTGTCGACCACTGTCAGAAGCTAGAGTTTTTCAGTCATGTAAGGTGTCGTTTTGTAGCATATTCAAAATGGCTTCGATCCAACAAGTGGCGATTCATCAGAAGTCACTCGTCAACGGGCTCAACTATCACGTGCTTTATCCTAAGCAATTAAAGCAGAATAGTTGGTGGATCTTTGTCGATCTTGTTGCGTCCAAATGAGGTTGATTTAGTATAGGAGTTATCGTAAATGTGAAGTCGTACCCTTAGCAGCAGTAACGCCTTGATTGGGGGAAGCAATAAAAAACATCTGGAGCAATTACCACCGCGTCTTTTCGGAAAGATATCTAGCGTTGGCAGGACATCGTTTCAATAGAGCTTTGAGTCACGACGACAAGCTAAGGTAATGCATGCGCTACTGGATAACAGTGTAGACATCGATGTGCACATTGCAAAGCAACGTACAAGAGTGTTGCTGGAGCTGGACTGGATGCCCCTAAAGACACTAGCTTAAGGGCCTTTTCGCTATTGGCACAAGCATGTTATGCATTCATCGATGATGTATTTAGATTGTAACGCATACTCTTACAATTACGTAAGCTGAATAGATAAACAGAATCCTTCCACGTGCTTATCTCAGCAAATATTGAATATTCATCGCTGAAGAGGCTAGTGGTGGCCGTCCCCGCTGACTCCTAATAGGAACCTGCAGAAGAGGCTGTGGCGCATTTTCTAAATGACGCTGAATTGGTTGAGGGCAAGGCTGGAATGCCATCACTGACGACCACGGAAGCTGTATAACTGGCCCGGGCCAGGTGTTAAATGTGACGGTATCCCAACGTTGCTGATATGGCTGTTGCGGTTGTCCTAATGTGTTGACTTTGCAGAATTGGCGGGTAGTTCAGTGCGTTCGGGATCTGATTCCACATATCGCTGCTTTGTTCTTGGTGACCTTATTGTAATGCATCGAGGTATTGATCGGACATCCAATTATTTTTGGTTTCCAGAGTCCAATCCTGCGTCAGTGTCAAATGTAATTGCGCCCCAAGCAAGATTGTGCTCTTCCGACACTCTATATCCCAATCAACTGACCACTTGCAGTTGTTTGAGGGCCTCTTGCCTGTCGAATCCGAGGTCACTAAAGTTTAAGTGGTAGCCGTTTACACCGGGCATACTGAGGCCGTATGCTGCTCGTCCGCAGATGGTATGTGCGCAGAATAAAACCTTATTGTAGTAAGAGCAGTCACACTCAAAGGTGTTGACACAAACAACCCACCTGTTTGGCGGCATTCCAATGTGATGAGCTCTACGAACACTCCATTGCACCGCTGACCGATAAACGTTTGCTGCTGCGGATTTCTCTTCGTCTGACAAGCACTCCAGAGAGATGGGAACGATTATATTGTCGGTACTCACCGCTCCGCTCTCGGACGAGATTGCCGCGCTTTGCTCTTTTTTTACGCCACGGGTGTTATTTCCCAAGTACAGAGTTCTCACTACCGAGCGTTCCGCTGTCGCAAACACAGTAATCCGATTTGCTGGTATTAGCACTCTAGCGAGTCATTTTGTCTCTTTTGGCGGTGATACCCGAGATGTGAGAGCAGGAGATGGCGCACATATCGAGTAGTCTTCAGCGATAGTAAGAAGGTTCAGAATTAATCGTCGAGTATCAACCACGTTTCGCAGTTAGCGATTTTCAAGTTAATCCATATTAAACGTGGAGGAACTGCATTTTCGTCCATGCGCTGTATGTATGCCCGCATCTCCGGTGTGACCTTGGGTCGGGGGAAACAGCGTATGCCATTTCACCACGTGAATGGAATTGGTTTATATGCTGAATTACCGAACACAAGTTGATCTTACGGGAATGCACCTTCCAGTGAACAGAACACTTTCGCGGAAAGACAGCTTCTTGGCATGTAGGACGTTTGCACTGGAGACGGCGCTCCACCATGTCATGGCAGCCTGAGCAAATAGTGCACGTACTTGTCCTCACCGAGGTAACTTTAAAGCAGCAAAAATGCTCCCATCGGTACTTGATATAGTCAGCTTCTGCTCAAAGCTCGGTCTGCTTCGTTCAGTCTTGCTTGAGTGGTATCGTGCAGGGAGTGCAATGACAGTGTACAACACAGTCTTGAGAATGCACGTCCAATATGACTGGACACGATCATTTTGAAGTGGATAACATAACAGCTCAGCATTGACAGTTTGTACGTCTGTATAATATGAACAACTGCCAGGTATGCCTTTCCTTTCTCGAATTTACGCCTGTTTTTATGCGCCAACAATGCTTGATCTAGGCCATAAAACCGAGCGACATTTCATCTGCAAAGCACAATACATGTTGTTGGCCGACGGCAAACACTTTTACGACAACGGCAAACACAAATTGACACGAGCAAGCACACAGGCTGGGTTTGACCACTAGCAAGCACTTTTACGGTTGCATGTACTAGCAAACAAACATAAAAGCTCCGCTACAATCCTGTACTATCAGCAGTACTGTCGCTATTCTGACTGCAGACCTATAGCTGTTTACATTAACTGACAGTTACTCTTATTAATATGACAGTTTTTCTCTTTAACCTGAGAGTTACAGGTATTCAATTTACCTGACATTTGCTCACATTAACCTGACAGCGTTCACTTTAACCTGACAGTTACTCATATTAATCTTACAGTTGTTCACATTAATCCGACAGCGCTCACTTTAACAAGCGCACGTGGTCGATTTACGACAAATCGACATCGATATTTTTTAAAACGACCCTTTTTGCGTTTTTGAAACGCAAATCGAGTTCTCTGGATATTCATATCCAGAGTTTTAGGGGCGATCGAAAACCGTCGACGATCCTCTATAAAATATTATGGTACCACATTTGTAATTATTAAAAGTATAGTGGCTTGCAAGTGATAGGCTAAAAGGACGGAATACCTAATAAACTACGGTAAAGCATAAAAAAGCACTGGTGAATGTCGTTCCAAGCCGCCTGGGTCAACATTCACGCTATCTGGTTTTAGGTGGATGTTGCTCCAATATACGATACCACCGATGGTGGGTGGTACCGTACATGAAGGCTTCAAAATTAAAAGAAGGGATTAGATGAATACTAATAGGATTCCTATCGAGGCCGTCTCGCGTCAAGACGGCAAGGTCGGACGACAACGCACGTTCGACCGCGGCTTCTTTATTTTGGCTAAACTGTATCCTCATACACATCAACCTTACGACGTAACGCGTAAGTCAGCCCCCTCCCTCTCACACACACACTCACACACACGCACGCACACACACACACACACATCACACACATCAGAGGAAGAAAACGAATAACCACGTCGGGTATTTCAAAGGGAGGACTGACAGTAGAGAAAATGATTCTTGCTCCGCTCCGTCATCCGACTCGTAGGATTCCTCAGCGTTCATATTTCTATGTCGCCGTCACTCGAGTGAAGACGTTATCGCAGTTGTATCTCATGGCCCCCCTTACGAAAGAATTTTTGGAGTATTTTACTCCAAGTCGTGATGCGCTGGCAGAAACCCAAAGACTTCATGCAATTGAGGATCGAACAGATTAAGAAACCATAATGCTGTGGAAAAATTGTTACAGGTCTTCTTTAAAATACAGTACTTTCTCAAGTTAGGGTACCAACTTGTTTTCAAATTTTCGAAGCTCGGGGATAGCCACTCAAATGAATGACATTCATTCTCGCTCGGTTTGTTGATGTCTTCTTCTAGACTGGAAGTCTTAGTTTAATCGCAATTCTTCTCCTTTTTTTCTTTAAAAAGTCCTTCATTCCGCACTAGTTATTACTTGTTGAAAATACCGTAATATCCAGAGCTTCACCGGGCTTAGCACGGCATTAGTATGTGCAGATATAATAATTCCAGGCGTCGTAGCTCGATTTATTAGCCACTCTAACTCGATCGATTTATCACCTCGATGTATAAAATGACCTCGATTTACTATAAATCGAGCACCCACCCTAGTGATAAACGACAAAAGCTTTGCAAAGCACAATATGCTAGTGGACCAGACTCCACAGAAAGTGGATGCGAGCCCATAATTGCAAAAAAGGGCTCAGCCTAAACTTGTATTACATTAATGGGAAAAATTCCTACAGATGAAGCTGTCAAATCTACACCAACCTACAAACAATATACGCTCACAGAAAAGTAATCAATTGTAGATTTTCTTCTAGGAAGGGGGAGGATAATCTGAGAAAGCGACGATCGCACGGTGCAGCTCCTGTTCGCCTCCTCCCTGTCCATCAGCACTGTCAGGGAGAGTAGCTTTTTGCCCGTCGAGCCATGAGCGAGTCTGCCAGGAAGAAGAAGAACTCCAAAGACGTCAGGGACGAGGACGTCAAGTCGCGTAGCAGCTTCAGCGATAGCCTCTCGGACGAATCGAGTGTGCTCTCTTCACCTTCGCAGCGCAACCATCAGCGCCCCAGATTCGACTCAAAGGCCTCATGGGCGGATTCTACGCGCTTCGACATGGGACGCGCTGACTCTCGCGCCTCCGACGTGTCGGCCAGGGACTTGAGGCTAACGGGGCTCGGAGGGCGGGTGTCTTCTAGCCACAGCCGCCAGCGCTCAGACTCGAGAGCCTCGAGGTTGTCGCGCTCAAGTAGTCGCTCCAGCATGAGCGGCACCCGGTCCAGACAGTCCTCCTTCGTTTCCAACTTTGGCGTGACCAAAGGCAAGAAACGCAAAGACAGCAACGCGCTGTCGACCATCACGGAGAACTGGAACCTGGCAGACGAGCAATTCGGTAGTCCCTTCTCGGAGTTCGACGCGCAGGAGCAACCGATTCGAGAGGAGCTGCAGAGAGGCTTGGCTATCATCAACGACCACACGGTGAGTGGGGGGGGGGGGCAGGAAAATTGGGGAGGGGCTATTATGACTAATTGTGTGTGTTAATTGGTGTGCGTTAGACTAAGTTGAAGGAGATTGAGGACGCCATTACGGCTGCAATGTCGGAAGTTTGGGGATATTGGGTACGAGTTGATGGCTGTCGCTCTCAGCGAGCAAGACTGATGAATTGTCTGAAAGTGTAGGCGGACCCAATCCAGCTGTATCTCCACCCAGCAGAACGTGTGGATGTCCAGGATCTTATCAAGACGGACAATGAGCTGTTCAATAAGGTTCTTACGGTGTTTTCCGTATTGTGTGACGAAATCTCGGAGCTCAAAGTGACGGTGGAGGACAATTTCTACCCGGCGCTGATCATGTTTGGCCAGGCGCGTCATGGAGAGGAAGGCGAAGTAAAAGGAGGAGAAGATGAAGTTCACATCGGACGCATGTTGGCGTTTTTCCAGGATATTTCCAACTTTGTGGACCGGTGCAACGCTATCACCATCAACATGATCCACCAGCTTGCCAGTTTGTACCAGAGCTTCCAGAAACTGTGGAAATCGACGTTCAAGCTCGTGCATCTTCACCCCGTGTTCGACGCATTAGCGAGTCTGCTTGAGGTTATAATCACGATCGATGCCATCGTCATCGACAACCCGAACATCATCACGTCCTGGGACAAATACAAGCGTATGATGCAGTATGTGCGCTCGGACCCGCCCCGTTACAACGTCACAGTGGAAAAGGTGAAGCAGTTCGAACGTCTTCTGGTCAGCCTCGACCAGACGATCATGAGTGCTCAAGTGTTCCAGAGTTGCATTGAGCAGGACTTTGAGGTCTTTTCGGGCGGTGACGTCGCCGATGACGACGAGGATCCCGACGGAAGCGACAGTGAACAAGGTGGACGACGTGCGAGCAGCAGTGGGGGAGAGTCACGGATTGATATCCGCACGAATCGAGTGTTTCTGGAAGAATTCGTGCACTGTATCAGCGCTCGCTTGGGCATTGCTGAGGGTGCGATTGCTTCAGCTACAGAGACTTTCGAACGAAACGACCTGGTCGGAACAGCGGGACTGTACGTGCTTCTCCGACGACTTCAGCCGTCTAATGTGCCTGCCGATCCGGTGCTGTACAAACGACTGTGGGAGACGCAGACAAAGGCTCCGTGTGTGACCATTTGTGGCAAGATCATGTGGTACATGCCAGATTTCCTCCTGAAATACTCGCCGATGACGTCGAAGAAGCTGCAGCCCACGGATATCGTGCAGTTCCGTCGTGAATATCTGCACTCGCTGGATGAAGCCTTCCCAGCCGATGTAACTACGGCCAAGTTGGAGTTGAGTGCATGGCTTGTGCGCATGGAGTCATTTTTCCAGCCGACTACGCGTGGGACGGGCGATACCTCTCGGACGTTGAGTGTTCGTGGCAATTTGATCCTCAAGGGCTTGATTCTGGCGAAACGAGTGCAAACGATGATGCACACTCTGGTGAACTTGCATCTCTCGCTTCAGATTCCGATGCCCAAGCGAGTTGTGAGGCCCCTCTACACGTGCATTGAGATCCTCAAGGCTGTCGAGTTCATGTTTGCTCGGAAGAACCCCATCCTGGCTGAATCCTCCTCGCACTTGCTGCGTCAAGTCGCTCACTCGTTGTTCTCATTCTTCCGTCCTCTGAAGGCCCATCTAGAAGCCAGCAAGAAGTTCGATGATACCAAACTCGATGTCTTAGCTGCTGTGACCGTGCTGGAAGACATCCTCAACTCGGGTGAATCATTCTCGTACACGCGTATCACAGTTCTTGATCTCGCAGCTCAGATCGCAATGATATCTCCTGACAATGGCAGTGCTGCTAGCGAGAAGGGCAGCGACATGGACACTACGGTTCCAGTGGGGCTTAAGGACGCTGGCGAGCCTGTGAAGCTCATTTGGAAGCTACGCCTTCTTAGTGATTTCCAGCGCAAGATTCGAGGCGCGTGTGATTGCTCGTTCTTCTATTGGAGTCGCGAGCTGCTGCATCCTTTCCTGTCGGATCTTTACAACCAACCGGAACAAGCGAATCGCATCCAATACGTCGTCGGTGGCTTCTTGGACGCAATCAAGTTGCTCCGTGGAGCGCAGCACGAGACTGACAACGAGCTGTACGTGAACGCATATGCAGAATTTATCGAGTCTGTCTTAGAAGAGGAGATCGTGGAGAATCTGTGCAAGGATGTAGAGAATGATCTTCGCCTGCACGTCCACTCTGTGCACCTGGACCACCTGGATGCGCCCAACCCGAAGAGCGCTGACTTTAAAGTGCTCCACTATTACTTGGATCTTCGTCCGATTCGTCTGCATGGAAAGGCGCTTGATCTTCGCCAACACGTCACTCATTATTTGGAGAGCACGTTCTACAATTTGACTACAGTGGCGCTCCACGACTGGAAAACTTACGGTGAGATGCGCAACTTGGCGAACGACAAGTATGGCTTGAGTCTTGCGGATAATCATCTCCCCATGGGATCGCTGGATCAGGGTCTGGATATCCTACAGATCATGCGTAACATTCAGATCTTTGTTGCTCGGTACAACTACAATCTGAACCAGCAGTTCTTCCTGGAACGACGCAGCGACAAGGGATCGAGGCACCTGAACTCCATCAACATCCACTCCATCGCTAGCTCCATCCGCACGCACGGCATGGGAATCATGAACACGACTGTGAACTTTACGTACCAGTTCTTGACCAAGAAGTTCGACATCTTTTCGCAGTTCCTGTTTGACGAGTATATCAAGAGTTATCTGCAGCGTGAGAAGCGCTGGTACAAGAAACATCGCGACGACAAGGAAGTGGACAACAAATACCCGTTCGATCGAGCGTTCCAGTTCAACAAGGACATCCGTAAATTGGGCGTGTCAGACTCGGGTAAGACCTTCTTGGACCAGTTTCGTATGCTGATCACTGAGATCGGCAATGCTCTGGGCTATGTGCGAATGGTGCGCTCTGCCGGTATGAATTACTGCAGCAACGCCATCAAATTCGTGCCGGATCTGAATCACACGCACTTTAAGTTTGAAGCGTTTGCTGGAGTCGGTGTCGCCGAGGAGAAGAACGAGGAGACAGGAGAAGTGGTCCAAGACGAGATTGTTGGCGCCAAGTTGTCTCGCGAGACTGTTGTGGCTGCACGCAATCTGGACTCTGTCATCTCGACGCTGGCCAAGAACTTCTCGGAGAACAACGACTACTTTAAGGTGCTGGTGAAGGTTTTCCAGGACGTCACCGCCAGCGACGAGCAGAAGCATTTGGTCAACTTTTACACAATTATTCCGGCACTTACTATCAACTACGTTGAGACAACGGTGCAAGCCAAGGATCTCATGTATAAGAACACCCGTCGCCGCGAATCGTACTTCTCGGACGATGGCTTCGCGATCGGCGTAGCCTATATCCTCGCTATTCTCGACCAGGGAGAGGTGGGCTTCTGTGTGCGATTCTACATGTAGTGTTTTATTCGTTGCACTGACAAATCGCTGTGTGAATTTGTGAATTCGGCTGTAGCAATTTGATGCTCTGCACTGGTTCGAAGAGGTGGTGCGAAAGTACAAGGTGGAGGAGGAGGCTTACAACGAGAAACAAGCCGAACGTGAAGCGCGCAAACGCGAGCAGGCGGCCAAGAAGCAGAAAGAGACGACTGCTGAGCTCATTGATGACGAGGAAGAGGTGCATACACTGCAACTCACTGCCAAGCGCATCGAACTGAACCGCCGCGAGTTTGACCTGCTGGACTGGTCTCTTAATGGTGCGCGCATTTTTTTCAAGGACTAGGTGGGCACATCCAGTAAATGTATCGATGCTTTTGAGCTCTGTCGGCTGAAGACAGCAGGTACTTGCAATGTTATGTCATCTAACACCACGAGTTCTGTCAGTATCCGATCATTTTTGCATCTACCTGAGCTGACAGGTATCGTGGCATGGGGGCGACGTAAATATGTCGAGATCCGCTTTCAAGCTCGTGAAGTACGCGGCGGGGAATTCCATCGAGTTTAGTAATGTCCATTGCAGCGACCTGAAGGTGCAGCTACATCGTTTCCGTCTGGATCTCATTTCCATGACAACAGCTAAGCTTCTTGAGGGTACTCCTGTTTACCATATCAGTAAATGGTATGTGGAAATGGAGCAACGTGACTGTTCAGGAGCAAACTCGAGAGCCACATCCGGCCCGGAAGTTCCGGGCTGAAAGTAATGATGTGAGATAGAAAACAAGAGTGAAAAAAAATGGTGATGGGGAGTCAAGTTTTGGACATGTTCATCGTCAGATGAGTGAGAGGCCCTACGTCCTCGGTGATTATTGTTGCTCTCGGACGTAGGGTCTGATATCGTCGTGGCAGATCGTAGTAAGAACTGAGTGGAGATTATCCATGACGTCCAAATAGCTACACGCCGCTCTTAACAAGAAAAACGAAATACATGCACTTGATTTCGGAAGTCAACGCAAGAGTACATGCACACGCCACCGGCGGTCTAGAGACCGTTGTCAAACTACTAGAAGGGTTCAACAAGTCCATGATCTTGCTGCACAAACCTAAAATTGCGGCAACATTGGCAGTGAGCGAAAAGCTTGGTTCAGAGAAAATACAAACCAAACGTACCGCCAAAGCAACTCGAGTTGCTCGTCCGTCACCACATCCCGGACGAGGAGCTTCAAGTCGCCCAAGCTATTGAGAAGTTAGTTCGGCTTTCAAATGCTTCTCATCCACTGCGCATCGGAAGCTCGTACCTCTTGGAGAATAGATCATCCATACAGATCTTATGCAACAGTGACTGTGCTGCGTAGTGGTTAACGATCTTCGTGGACACGAGAAAACGTTCGAATTGCGACTCTTCTTCCAGTAGGAATGGACGCTCGAACCACAAGCGGGGCAGGATACGGTGATCATTCAGTGCGACGTCAGCGCATTGATCCACTACGGCACGCACAAGACGGCCGGTTTCTTCGCACGAAAAACTTTCATTATATTGTCAAAGGGGACGGAGAGAAATACTACCATTTCACCATTTGATAAAAATTGTACCTGGTGAGAACTTGAATTTCAATTCGAAATTGCACCAGAGCAGCAAGAAACGCATTCATCAAGTCTTCTATTTCGGCTGAAGGAGGTGTGCTTAGAGCTGGTTTGAATGGGTTAGTGGGTTAGTACGCGAGAGCAGCGAGCAGTAGAGTCGTACGTCTTACCGATGACAAGCCAGCATTTTGTCAGCTGAACTTGTAGGCGAGCTAAACTGAAGATGAAATCGCGCGTATTGGTTTCGGCTGGTTACACAAGAAATGCTTTCAGGATGCGTTACCGGATTCTCATAATCATGAAAAAAATCTGACCTTGGAACGTAACTTCGGTCACCACACAAATGCAGTTCCACTCGTCCACCAGAATATCAATCGGTGGTGGCAGATCCCGCTCAATGAAAAATATTTGGTGCTCCGTGCACAATTCATCGAGAAGCTCGTCCTGGATACAGACAGCTGTTAGGGAGCACATTGTGATAAGCAGCACATGATACATGCCCCTACCTGCTCCAGAAACTTATCCGAACACAGCACACGAACGGATACGCTCTCTCTGTGTGTCGGAAGAACTCTTTGTTTTTTCAAGACGGGCATAAATGTCGAGGTTTCCTCATAGGCAGTTGCATCATCTTCAAGCTCACTTGTTGGCTCCAATGACACAGCTTTTCCGCTGATCATTTCCAAGTATGTGTGCAGCTCTTTCCAGTAGGTAGAGCCCAGTACGTGTTTGAATTTGGCACTGGAGAGAATTGTGGCTGCAACTGTCGACAGCATATCTCCATTGCGAGATCGACTGATCGACACCATACTGTCAGTAAACGCCAACATATTAGTCCTTTAGTAGCATCAACGCTATAGAAACCAATGTACCGCAACGTATGTAACCAAGCAGCTTGGCGAAGACTGGAGCACGCTTCGACTATCTCGACACTGGAAAATGCCGAAGGATTCAGGGACATTGTGTTCACCTTTTGGAATTGCTGGGAGATTGTCGCTTCTAGAGTCTCCAAACTGACGCAGTCCAGGTCATGCCGAATAGAAGCTTTATCCACCTGAAGCAATTTCTTCCGCATTAAACCCCACAGCGCTGGTCGAGTAATCTGCTGGAGATATTGGTCGTGTTTCTGCGGGCCATTGGAACCCTTCGCGTTCTCTGTTGGAGCAACGCCGCATGGATGGGTTTCTTCCAATGGCTCCTTCCAATTGCAATGAAGAAATCCGTTGCTCAAGATGTAGTCCGTGCTTAAAACACTGTCCTCAGCTACGACTTTTAGTTTTGAAGCAACCCCAGATGGCTGGGCGGTTGGAGTTGCAATGCTTTGGTCATCATCAAGAACCTGCGGACTAAGTGAATCCGACTGCGATTCTGATACTGCTGGAGACTTCAAACGTGCAGCTGATATGGCTGAGCTTTTGTTGTGCTTCAAACTTTGGAGCGCTGACTGCAAGCTGCAAGTCGCAGTCTCTGCTGGCTGTGACTCCGATGTTGTGCGTTCCTCTACAAGTAATTCTGCGAGTCTATCCGCTGCGACTGCGGTATTCCACACGCTTGGGATATGCATTGCTGCTCGAGTCAGCGAGATACCTGGCCGTTGAAGACTACGCAAATAACCGTCCGCAAGGGATACAATCTTGGACGGAGCACCGATAATTCTTGCATCATCGCGTCTTACCACTTCTAAAGGGAGCAATAATTGCTGCACTTCCCCGTCGCGTTCCGCTGAAGACTGAGGAAGACGCATGTCGGACAGGAATCTCCCCCAATCGGCCTCAAATACATTCGGCACGACGATTCTCCTTTTGAGCAGCAGCATCGGAGCATTGGCTCTAGTCATCTTCTTAAGAAACATACTCGACTCGTCGTAAAGAAAACTTTCACTCGATTTGAGCGCCTCACACCAATCACAATGCAATCGCCGCGGTCCAGACGATAGACGTCGTAATTCCTGTGTCTCCTCCACCTCCTGATCAGACTCGCTAGGAGACTTTTCCTTGCAAATATTCCTGCCCGCTTCCCAACAAGACCAAAGACTCGGCAGGGACGCGTTCCAGCGGGGTGTATCGTCTTCTTGTTCCTCAAGTTGCTCGACGAGTTTTCGGAGATGTTCGCCACCACGTTGCTTGACACCAACAAACCCGACTGTAGAAACGGCAAGCGGAATCTCATGGAGATCCAGCGTAGTCAAATGGCATTCGCGCTCTCTTGCGTGATCGGCATTCTCATTGTTCTCGCCCCCAACGTCGCCATCGCTAGCTGGACTACCAGCTTTCATTTCTTTCGTGGTAGAACCCGTGGGCTCCAGCAAGTTGGTAGCGCCAGGCGCATCCATGCGATTATTGCAACCTCCCACAGCAGACTTGTTAGTCTTCTGAGCACTTGGCTGGACTAGTTCCCGTTGATTTTTTATCTCTTCACCCCCCGGAGAATCGTCGGCGCCACCTCTGGCTTCAGTGCCAACTGCTGCACATGTTGACTCTGCCTCGGCTGTACCTCGAGCGTTTCGTTTTGCTCGTTTAATTCTGCGTCGGGTCATAGTGGAGCCCGCGCCTCCAGTTCTTTGACGTTTGCCACTACGCTGCCGACGATCTTGCTCGTTCCAGAGCGAAGCTTGGTGCTGATCACGACAGCGGAGGCTCACGTTGAAGTGGGAATTTTTCCTTTTGGGTGCACTATTTGTTGCATACAATTTTTTTAGTCTGACTAAATCGAATCTCAATTTCGAGATCAATAATGGCGGTGACTGATGGTATCATGTTGCTCGGGTCTGAGCTGGGCTTCGGCGTGAACGCGTTCGTGGGCGGCCTTGTGGGAATCCACCTGCTGGCGCTAGTGTGTAGCTTTATTACTCTGCCCCAATCTTAATTTACGTTGCTAACTGATGTCATCTCTGGGCAGTGCTACTGGTTGGTCAAGTTTTTGCAAGAAAGCTCCAAGACTGCGAAGTATGCTTCAGTCAAGAAGCGCCAGTGAGCACAACAGCGACGATTCCACTGGTGATAGGTGCAGCAATTGGAGCCTTTATATCAGTTCAAACTTTCAGCCTTCAGCAACGATTTCAACTTGCCGGGGTTTGTTCCTTTACTGCTCCAATAATCGTCTAACAAGAACATCTTCTCTATTGGCGGCCACGCATCTTCATCTCTTGCATGGCCTGGAAGCGGCCAGTGTAATATCCTGACTGATACCAGGCCATGAGAACGTTCGCCAAGCCATTGTCTGACCCTACTGCGCCGGGTGATGTTCCTGGGAATGGGACTGAAGCACCAGGCATACCAGGGAATGGCGTCGGCACGGCGGGAATGGGTGGAGGCGGTGGATAGTACGATGACTGCGCTGCAAATGTAGGCATCTGACCGCCTTGTCCAAACGGCTGAGGAGGTGCGGCAGCAGGATACGCAGCTTGGAACTGAGCTTGAAGCTGAGCGTACGCAGCCTGGTACACATCGCTCGATGTCTGCTGTTGTGGTGATGGCTGTTGCTGTTGATAGGCGAGCGGACTGAATCCTGGTGCATATCCTGGGGAAGCTGCAGCGTTCGGCTGTCCATACATTCCCACGTTTGCTGCTGCAGATGTCCCTGGGTGCCCATATTCGTTCTGCTCATCACCGTCCTCCGATAAGCTTCGTGCAGCCTTCTTGCCGTTCGACCGCGTCGCCGTTTTGTGCTTCCTATCAGCAGACAGAGAACATCGTGGGATCTAAAATCATATCAAGGCCCCTTCACCTACGAACACGACCCTACCTGCCACTTGACTTGGCGGATGTAGTGTTCCGAGCACGCTGGTCAGTCAGAGCCTCCTCAAACGCCTGCGTCCAACGAGTATCAACACAGGTGCATGCGACGTCACGCGTTTGCTTCGACTAAAAATGTAGAGCGTACCCGCACGATGGCCATGTCGTCCCATTGCTCCTCGGAATCCTGCTCACTGCCGCTCTACAGCATCATCCACAATAGCAAACAGGTCTTAAGTGCCACGGCCAGAGTCGCAGGTAAGCAACCACTCCGTTTACTATGGACGCCATTTGCCGCACTTGATAGATTAAAGTGATATCGGTTTGGCGAGTAAACGGCTTACAGTACTGTACATGTTATTCATGAGCACCACAACTATCATTATTTTTTAAAATTCTTAAAATAATGGAGAAGCACCACTAAATTAGTACAGGAGTGGTTGGCAGGGTTGGGTAATAATAGCTGAAGCTATTGTGCCAATATTAGCCATCGCAGTGGGGTAGTGTAGGGAGTCCCTAGTAAATCCGTTTCAAATGCGTCGTGTGCATCTACTCATTCGAAGTAGGCTGTGCAGCGAGC
The DNA here is from genome assembly GCF_000142945.1 of Phytophthora infestans T30-4. Classification (NCBI taxonomy): domain Eukaryota; phylum Oomycota; class Peronosporomycetes; order Peronosporales; family Peronosporaceae; genus Phytophthora; species Phytophthora infestans. Next base: position 1,313,993 of record NW_003303753.1, read on the forward strand.
GAAGATGGCCGTATGTGTCAAGTCAGTACGTGTTCACAACGTAAAATTGGTTTCACTTGGAGCGATTAAAATTGTAGAGCAAAGCGTTCATGATTTTTTAAACCTGCCGCAACAACAGGAAACACAGCCCCCAGCAGTTAATACCGTGCATCCACGGGCCTTTTAAAAAATTTGTCTTATCGACGTCTTAGGGGTGGGGTCCTACGACTTTGCTTTAGTATGAGGAGCGCTTTGGGTTCATTTTCTGCGAGAGTCAGTCGAAGCAGGCGTCGCCACTTACATTCCGACGCCACAGGCAGCGCACGCTAACATGCGCTTCGCCGACCGCCTCAACGCCCTGCGCGCGGCGGCACTGATGACTATTGTGGCGACCCGACTCGCGAATGCTGCCGGTCAGATCGACATAATGTGTTCAGAAACGCCGCAAGAAGCCACTCTCGCGATAAACAGCAACTCCGCTTCGTATAAGTGCTCGCGCGGTCAAGAGGACCATACGAACTTGGACGGAGGCTTTTTTCAAGTCAGAATAGGGGTGTCTAAGGTGACGCTGGATCTGCAGTATTCTCCCATAACATCTCTGTAGGTCGCCCGTGGATGCAGAAACGTTATGGAAATCGTACTAAGTCAGCTCCTTTAGGAACTTCCTCGCCTTGAACGGGTCTCCCACGCTGAACTACACCGACTCGTTGAATTTCGCGAACTGGGATAAACTGACAAATCTGTGAGTGTTAAGAAGATGCTGATCCAAAGGCGATTGTCGAGACCGCTGATGTTGTTGTGTGACTATTAGGGCATTTGAAGGTGTGGAGTTTGCCCCAGCAACAGTCAATTTATCACTACCGAGCGCCATCACTGAAATGTATGAGATACATTTTACTCGCCTGAGATCATTGGGGCTGGTCTGACAACTGATTGCTGCGTGCTCGGTGCTGTTTAGCCACTTTATTAACTCGAAGCTCTCGGATCTCTCGCTGACAAATGAGGCCCAGAGTCTAACTACAATGTGAGTCAAGCCCCTTCCGTGTACAACGTGAAGAGCGACATAACTGACGCGCTTTCTTATCGTTAAGCAGCGATTTGGGCACTACTTCGGTGGAGAATTTCCCAAAAATCCTCTATGAACGCCGTTGGACTAGCACTATGGGGAACATGTACGTCATCTCTTACCACTGCTTATTTAAAAAGCCTTTGCTCAATGGGCGTGTAATGTTTCGCTGTGAAGTACTGTGGACTTATCGGGGATCAACAAAACCACCATGACTGAGGAACAATTTAACAATTTAAAAGCGAACCTGGAGACGCTCTCAACACAGGACTGGGCACAAAATTATCAGTGCACTAACCAAACCTCGGGCAGCTCAAAAATGACGATTCTAGAATGCAACTCGCCGAGTTCGTCAGGGAGTGAAAGCCCTTCATTGCAGAGCCACAACTCTACCCTCGGAAGCGGTTCCAGCAGCTCAAGCGGCTCATCAGACGTGAGCGTAGGCGATGATAGTAGCAGCGGCATTTCCACTGGAGCTCTCGTTGCGATAATTGTTGTGGTGGTCGTCATCGTGGTGATTCTCGCTGTCCTCATTTTGCGAATGCACTCTAAGCGCAAAGCCACTAACGCAAACGGTCACAATAATGACGCTACAGCGACGCTTATGAGCAAGGGCGACGCTGCTGCGGCTGAGAAAGGATCTTTTATCTCGAACGATGAATTCCTGCGCAACTTCCGTTTGCCTCAGAGCGACGTAGCACTCGTGAAGTCTCAGGGTACAGGCCGGCTATGGATGGGCGAATATAACGGCAACAAGGTGATGGTGAAGCGTGTAGAGTCCGAGGTGACGGACTCGTACGTGACGAAGGCTCTGATGGCCCAGTCGCGAACATTTGCCACTATTTCACACCCTAACATCACAAGTTTGGTGGGCGTCACATGGCTGGCTGGCACAGATTTTGCGGTTGTGACAGAGTATATGGACAAGGGCAATTTGAAGACGGTGCTTTCGAACACGGACGTGGACTTGGATATGACGACCAAATTAGAGATGTGCTGTGACGTCGCATTGGCTCTTGCCTATTTGCACGAGACGGAGCAAAACCTGTGCGCCAAGCAGTTGTCTAGCCACAAGGTTCTCGTGAATAAGGGTTTGACCTGCAAGCTCAGTCTGTTCGAGTGCGTACCAAGCTCAGCCAAGCTAGGAGGCCCAAGCAGTACAACCACCTATTCCTATGGCATGGGCGAGGTGGCGTGGTTGCCACCAGAGATTATCACGCGATCGTCGCCGATGGACGCACGGAAGAACAACATTTACGCGTTCGGCGTCTTGGTTAGTGAGATTTTCACGCGAGTGTCACCGTACCAGTCGCTGGTCGAGGCAATGGGCAACACAATGTCAGACGTGGAGCTCGTACAGCGTGTCCGGCGCCAGGATCCACTGATACCTCACGAAAACCGGCAAGAATTTCTTGCGACACCGCCAAGCGTGCGACGGATGGTCGAGCAGTGCCTTTCATATGCACCTATGAGCCGACCAACGGCAAAAGAACTCGTGCAAATTTTGCACAACGCGAAGGAAGAGTTAGCGACGAACAGCATCTGAAGAGGGGAAGAGCCCACCTTCGGGGATGGCGGGCGGGGAAAGTTGACGACAGCTGCCGTTCACGCGGGCTCCCCCGAGAACGAGTCGTCGTCGTTTTTCGTTTTAGGCGCCGACGCTCCGCTACGTGCCGACGAGGTGGAGCTTGAGGGCTTGAAGTGAATATGTTTTGTATTTCCCTCCTCGAGGTATTCGAGCTTATAAGTAAGCAGTCGGTTGTTTCTATGAAGACAGTGTGGGGGTTTAAAAAAATGGATCCTACCGTGCAATTCGATTGACTCAAAGCACCGCCGATAAACTGCTCGGAACGGCTGTAGGTGTACGAGTATCAAGTGCAGTTCTGCCAATCTGCATGCGTTTACAGATGTGTGCAGACACGATCGAAAGCGAGTTGGGTTGCTGAAATAACGGCCAGCGCAGGAGGTAGATCTTCATCGGGGAAGTGGCACGGGTCCGTAGCTCACAGCACCAACAGCCGACGCTAACCAGAGTACTTGATCGACTAAAGTGTCACGCCTTTGACGAGCGTTGCGACTCGCACGTAAGACCTCGCAATGCGAGGTCTTACGAATTGGAGCTCATTAAATAACTCAGTCGATCAGCATCATGAAGGCAACTTTTAGGTCACGCAATACTTCTTTGGCAGTTTTCAGTTTCTTACGAGACAACGCCATTCTAAACAACGCTGCGAAGGTGATGATAGACAGTAGACAGGAAGAATCCAGAGTACACAACATCATCAATGCCTCAGTCAGAGTAAGATTTTTTAATGGTGCACTTCCGATTTAGCCGTAGAGCCACCACGAGGCGCGAGCCACGTAGTGATTGGAGGGAGCCTTCTCTAGAAGAAGGTGTGAATCGACACAAGCAAAACCGACAGGAGCCAAAGCGTTAACTACTTGGGTTCATCTTACTGTCCTTCTGGTGTACCTCGACCGTCCTGCACGAGCAGAGGACACCATGGGCGGTGATACCAAGCCCCCGGATGGGGAACCGCCTCCGCCGCAACGCCGCTTATCCAAGAAGACGGCTGTAGTGAAGGAGGAAGTGAAGGATCTCGTGACACCACCCGGGCCTCCCGCAATGGGGGGTTCAAAGCCGTACGGGAACATGAAAAGTGAGCTGGAAATCCTACCGCACAAAGAGCAGTCAGAGGAAGGTGCAAGTCTCCATACAGGAGATAGAGAAGAGTCTGAAGACCCAGCAGTCGAAGACAAAACACGCAGCGAAAATGATGACGAATCCATGGGATGGTCTGGGTCAGAGCCTCTAGTTTTTGACGACGTCAAGGTTGAACCGCTTACCTTCACGGAAATGTTCGAATACCTACGTTGTGAAACTGCTGGTATGGATCTTGACAAGGCTATGGAAGTTGAGAGCGTGGCCGACTTAATTCAAGATCTATTCGAACAAGTTTTTCTCGCTAGACCACGAGACCCCCTGCCACCGACACGGGCACGATATCCTGACCTATCTAAGGGAGAAACTGAAAAGCTCCTGCACTACACAGAGGCAACAACTACGAACTATGATTCCCGTAAATGGCGGGCGAGACTGGAAGGACTTGCTCGCTCCATCTACAAATCTAGACGAACACTAAGTGAAACGCTGTCAGCAGCCGAACAAGCAGTGAAAGCCAGGCCCGCGCCAGTAGCAAACCCGTGGGAACAGCGACTATTTCCTCAATCTACCGGTAACGATGAAGACATTGACATGAACGACGATAAAAACTCCAAATTTCGCTTCCTTCGCAGTGCATATTCAGTAAATGAAATTGAAGAATTTCGAAAACTATGTGAAACCCGATATGGATTTCCTAGCCACCTTCGAGAACCCACAACGGCTGAAAAGAAGGTGATCAAAGGAATTCTGGAAGGATCCATCCTCTGTGCAGTCCTGCCTGACTTTCTCAAGCGCGTATGCACAAACAAAGCCTACAGATACATTCAAAACACGATCAAAGCCCAGGTAAAAGGCGATCTTGTTCTGCTGTTAAGCCCAGACTTTTAAATTTTTCCGCAATTTCAAACGCGAAAGAGACTAACAGCGGAGTTTTTTCTTGGTCGAGGCAACGATAAAAATGATTCCAAGAAGGTAGCAGGAATGCTTCAGGAAGCAAAGCAAATCTGCTACGACGAAGGACAGCATGCGATTCATATCATTTGCTGGACAAGAGAGCTAGCTGCAAAGTGGAGCACCGTTTTTACCTCATTGCAATTCCGTAACCGCCACTTCCAGGGGTTCCGAAAATGTTATTTTTATTAAATATATTTTTTATTTTGCAGTAAAATAATTTATTTTCGAGCTCCCATTTCAAAATCAAATAATTTATTCTGCGGTCTCTCCAGGCAATAACCTTTAACCGGGCTGATGGAGCCCTACGGACCAGCGGTCCAGCTTTACCGCAATCTACGATCGATCTGCCGCGCTCTCGTCCTCTCATTTTGATGGTTGGTCGCTGAACTGAGCCTACTGGAACGCTGCCACAGTCCGGAAGGTTGTGCGTGGTGAGGCTCCCACCAACTAGACGAGTATCAGCCACTGTATATTGCATGCAATAACACCAATAATTTTTGCACCCGTGGTGCTCCAAGCACTTAAAATTATTTTTATTGCTGTTTTGCCAGTCTCAATAAAAATAACATTTTCGGAACCTCTGGCCACTTCCCACTGCAGAATGTGCACACGGAGAAATTGGGAGCCGAGACGAATCCTGAGCAACGTGCTAAGCAAGTATGGGCTCGTCAGATTGGAGTAGACGGAATTCTTAACGAGCAACCACGTGATCGTTACCATATTCGCCTCCTCAATATCTCTCGTTTCATGGATGAGGCAGCCATTGATATGTTTTTGCAAGCGCACTTCAGCGGAACGTACACGACTTGGCAAGAGCCATGCACGGGATATAACAATGTGCTGCAGACGGATACATGGGACATATTCTTTAAGTGCCACACATGTCCTCAATTTTTGGACAGCAAACGATTCATCAACTGGAATGGCACTAAGATCCTCGTGCACCATGTTAGTAAGTCGGCCTCACCACCGTGTTTTTCATGTGGTGCCAAAGGTCATCTACGTACGGTATGTAAAGTAGATGACACGTACTGGCAGGATAACTACTGCGTCACTGTCTCGGCATGGGACATCGAGACATTGCCTAAACAGGCTTCTACTGTAACGAGCTTCAAAGAGCTACATAGCTGCTGGGTACCACCAGACACGAAACGCGAAACAACACCATCGACACGGCAACATGAAGAGGAAGGACGCGTGGGAAGAAACGATGGAGGAAGTACATGGCAAGAAGCCAAACGAGCAGAAATCACGCCAAACCAGGAAGCTTCTAACACACCTCAGGTGCGTATTCAGCGGCGTCCACAGGCCAAAGAAACAATAACCACGGAGCAAACCAGTGATAGAAGTGAAGCTGACAAGAAGCCCAAACATCTCGGCATATCCATTGCAGAAGAAATAAAAAACAAAATTCGACACGGTACGGCAGAAATGGATAAATGTCAGCTCTTAATTGAGCAGCTAGCCTCGGAACGCAAACGAAAAGTCGACCCTACAGCATTGAAAAAGTGTCTTGGAATTCAACTAAGGCAGAAACGGCAACCTCATACCGTGGTGGAGGCGTGTGGTCTGGAATTTGTTTCGACCCCACCAACAGGTAATTGCCAGTACTATGCAGTCGCTATGGCTCTCCTGAACCAAGGCTATGGTCCGGATGGGAACACCCGAGCTGTAGAAGACCTCACAGCGAAACTAAAACAAGGAATTAAGGCGGCAGCTGAACACTGCTTTGACAAAGAATTCCCTCACGATATTAGACAGACAATCCTCGGGATACTGGGGAGCGTTGACGACTGGATTGAACACGGATACGACGAAACCATAGACCCTAAAGCAAAGAAGCTCACGCCAAAACAAACAGAGACCAAACTAAAGAAGTACTTCGAAGAAGTAGCCCGGTCAACTTCGAGAGTAGAAGCAACTATACCAACTAAATATTGGGGAGGTGAAGTTACTCTACGAATGATGGCCAAGATATTGCACCAGCCCATCTTTGTTGTGATTGCCAGAGATGGGAACAAGGACCCATCTTATCAAGTGTTTGATCCAGCAGAACCCATAACGTCTGCGCCAACGAAATTCTACACAGCGAAAGAACGGTCTTACTCTGACAACCCCAACGGTTGGATCAGAGCCCTCCAGGAAGACAGCAAACGCCAACAAGAAAAGGGGAGCATCCCGGTGGTGCTGAAGTTCCGCGGAAGACACTACAGCTGGCTTCGGTTCCAACACAGTTCTCTGGTGAGAACAGAAGCAATTCCCATGGAAATCGACAGTACTACCGACAAAAGATACGATGCGATCGATCATCACGAAGACCAAAGTGATAAGAAAACGGTGGCTGCAGAGCTTGAACAAATCCGGGAAAACATGGCGAAGGAGCAGTCACGCTTCCCCTCATTGGAAGTAGCAGAGCTGACACCCAGAAGACGCGACGAACTTCGTGAGCTGGATCTCACAAACACGGACGAAGTAGAAAAATGGTCAAAATACCTGAATATTCCGATTGAAACCGTAATACAGTGGCAAGCACAGCTACAGAACATGGGATCCACGTCCAAATTCATGCCAAGTCCATCCGCTACGGAAACAGAGACCAGCTCGAGCTGGACCCCAACTGAATCCTCGGATATGAGCACAGACGCTGAGAATGATAGCAAACCCGCTCTGTCAAGCGCAAGCACAGGAACTGGTCGATTTCAAGGCTCTAACACAACACTGGAGATCAGTCGACTACGTCGAAAAAGTCTCCAACAAGATTGGAATCAGCTCGCGCAACAATGGATTTCTAGCACTATAGTATCGTTTCCTACGATTCCTACTGATTTGGCCACTTGGAGAAATGTGACTGCTAGAGAACCAGACCTTCTTTTCCATACTCTTCAAGACTTTGCGTCCCCTGACTACGTTCTAAGCTCAATGTCGGACGCAATCTTTGAAATTTGGACGACATCAATCCGAACAACTGTTCTCATCCATAGCCTAGAACGACTTGCCGATGATCCAAATCTGCTCCGGAAAAAAAGGTGGGTGCAAGGCTGGATAAAAGCGATACGTCTACAGCTTCAAAAACAACCTAACCAGGTCGAACTATTTCCGAAAGAACTATGGAAACCATTAAAGGCAATGCATTATGGTGACTCGGAGCTACTTAAGCTATGCCGCGAACAAGAATCCCAGCAATTGTCCAGAATGCTGGTAGCAGCATACATTTACAAGGCAGAAATTCGAATGCTGGTGGCAGCTGAAAACGACCCGCCTGTAACTCCAACTGAACATTTGCAGCAGTTGTTTGAAGTTCTTGAGGGTAACCCTGACATTCATGCTGCAATTCATAGCCAAGACGCTACGGGCTGCTGGGCACGACTCGAGACAACGCTGGCAATCTCCGCTATGACAAGTGGGCCGGCGGCAATGGAACCACAGCGTCGTGATTAGCGCTACTCCACATGACCATCACGACATGAACGATAAACCAACGGAAGATTATTACGCAGAACTTACAAACATAGCAGCACGATCGATCAAGGAAGTGCTCTAGTCATGAAGCATTTACTATAGCTACGAGAGGATTCGCTTGGAAATCTAGGAGAAATTGGATGAGTGGATGGAGAAGGAGACGGGATGGGCTCCTACCACCCGACATCATCTTAGTCCAAGATACAGCGATTCATCAACAGCTAACAGTCATCGAGATGACACAACAATGGAAAAGATCGTGGCAAACATTAACCACGGAACACCCACTCAGCTACTGGACGGTGACGAACACTAAAGCGGCTGGGATGGGGATTTTAGTATCACCAACTATGAGTTCACACGTAAAGCCGTGGAATAAAAGTGGATGGACATCAAGATTGATGGCAGTTGAATACCACGACTGGTTAATTATCAACCTATACGCTCCAGCAAAAGGAGAAGACCAAACGCAATTTTTCGAAGATCTAAAGCCATGGCTATCCCACCACCAATCCATTATAATAGGGGGGGCTTTAATTCCGTAATGAGACCAAGCAGGGACCGAGTGGAGCAACGACGAAAAAGTACCGGATCCTGCGAGAGCGAAACATTATTTCGCATTCTAGATACTCAAGATATGACGGACGCAGTAGATCTCCAGTTTGACCTTGACGGGGACGATGAAGTACAAGACCCGCTCCATCATTTTACCTTCTGGAGGAAAAACAGCGCTAGTCGCCTAGATCGATTCTACGTCAAAGGAGAGCCTTTTCATATACTGCAAAGCATGAATGTTCTTGACCCTGCTCATGACTCGGACCATCAGGAAGTCCGCATTAACATTTGCACAAGAAAGACTGAAAGAGAACTCAGAACTGGAAAATTGTACGTGGCCGACCTCATCGGATTCGTGAAGCCATCGAACGAGGATTGATCCCGCTTTTGGATGATTACGAACGAACAGCAGACCCTGTTGGCAAATTTGACGCTCTGATAGGAGATATTCAGCCATTGCTCAAACGAACTCGAATAGACGACAGAAAACAGGCGTCCAGATACTTCCGAAAACTTCGCGCTGACACACATGTTCCAAAAGCAACGCGGCCAGAGACGGTAGCACAACAACAAAATCTTCGCCGCCAAAGAGCTGCAAGATCGTTTGGGAAACAACTAGAAAATTCGTCAGAGGAGGTGCGGCGTTTATTTAAGAGGAACTCGGACTGGCAACGGGATCAGTCCGTGTCGCACATTGACCCTTCGCCAGGCCACTTCTATGATGACTGCTATCCAATTGAAGAAAGAATGGCTTCCGAATGGAGCCACGTGTTTGGGAAATCCCATGCATCAACCTCACCGGAAAAAATTAAAACAGCTTTGAAAAAATTTGCGAATATTCCCCAACAACGAACCTTATCAGACAAAGAAGCAAGAACGATGACGAACCCCATATCGGAGGAAGAAACTGAGTCGGCAATTGCAAATTTAAAGCGCCACAAAACAGGAGGGTCGACAGGTCTCAGTCACGAATTCTATAAGGATTTTGCTTCATTGCTTCTTCCAAGTCTCACCAAGCTTTTTAATGCCATCCTCAAAGGACAAGGGATACCAGCTTCATTTTTGAAGGCGACAGTGATACCTCTTCGAAAAAATGGAGACTCTGCCGACGCGATGGACTATCGTCCAATTGCTATCCTGAATACAGCATATAAATTGCTCGGCAGAATCTTGGCTGAGCGATTACATGCACTACTACCCAAACTTATTAGCGATTCTCAACAAGGCTTTATACGAGGACGCAATATTGACAAAACAGTGACAATTTTGCGCTCTATCCTTGCCGCAAGTGAAGACATGGACGCAACAGATTGAACAAATGCAGCAGCGATATTGTGTGTCGACCTTCGGAAAGCGTACGACACCCTTGACAGGCAGTATATGCTGCAAGTACTACGAGGATATGGATTTACTGACCAGTTTATTGAAGTAATTTGGACTCTTCACGAGGGTACAACTGCCCAATTTTTGGTTAATGGTAAATTATCATCTGAGTGGGAGGTGAACTCTGGCATTCGACAAGGATGCCCGCTAGCCCCTCTGCTATTTCTTTTAACAGTGGATCCCCTAAGTCACGCGATAAACAACCACCCTAAACTGCAGGGGATTGCAATTCGAGGAAATCTCTCCTGCCGCCATAAATTTTCAGCGTTCGTAGACGACAGCACTGTCTTTTTGAGCTCGTTGCACGAGCTAGAATTCGCCAAACAAGTGCTCGATGAATTTGGTGATCTATCTGGACTGAAAGTGCAGCCAAACAAAAGTATTCTGATAGGGCTTAATCGATGCGGCACTCCAACTAAAGGGAATGGATTTCCGGTACTCTCATCAACTGCTTCCACACGACAGTTGGGGTATTGGATTGGCAACAGAAATACTAATAGTGAGAATTGGAGTATACGCATTGAAAAAATTCAAAGACGACTGCGGATAGCAACAACCATAACCAACTCTGTGGCTCAACGAGTAACACTGTTCAACGCCATAGCACTACCAGCAGTTCTGTTCACAGGAAAGCACTTTATTCCGTCCAGAAATAATTTACGCAAACTAGTAAATCTCCAAAAGCAATTTGTCTGGAACGAAAAAGCTAGCACGGAAACCACCAAGCACAAACTGAACCCAGCTCTAGTCTACACACCACGCGATCAAGGAGGTCTTGGATTACAAGATATCTCTCTGGCACTGCGGGCGACGAGGAGTAATCTTGCAGAAAATGGCTGCAAGCCAAGCCAGATATTTACTCCGTGGCATGGCATGCTATGGCCCACCCAGGCGAAGAACCATCACAATTATGTTGCCAGTTCCGCCCAACATCAGCACGTATGTTGTCATTATGTGCTAAGGAATCCCATGCCACGGTGATTCAAGAAGGAAGTTCGCGTATTCATCTGGAATGTCGCAGTCGTTTGTCATCGCTGTTATAAATCGTAATTGTGTGCCTGATATCCAGTAGCAGGATCGTGTTGCCGGAGCTGATATAATCATTTGTTGTATTTTCTTAAGTTGATCGTTCTTGGGTATCATTTTGATTGACTGCGAGTTCCATAATTCCAGTTTACCTAGAAGCTGAACAGAAATTTGTGGCTGACGACGATAACGCAAATGTGACTGACAAAAACGGCAACCCTCTCCGCTTACAGAACTTTCCATCTTTGCGACCAGCACGAATCAGAGATATAGTCTTTACTATCGAGAATTTGAGCCCAATGCAAAGCGACAAGGCCGCCGTGTTACAACCACCACTGCATAAACAGCCATACACACAGAGACATTCACGCCAAATAGTGAGATGGTGCTCATGTGTCATGCTCAGCCTACCTTGGAAGATATGGACAGTGAAGCCCCAAACACTACAACCAAGAAATCTCCCACATGTGCAACATGATTTAGAATGGACCTATGGGGAAGCTGACGATACTTTAACAGCTAAAGTAAAGAGCGGAGAGAGCAGCAATCTGGACATACAACTGCAACGAAACCAAGACGGGTGGACCTGGAGCATTATGAAAGCGTCAGCATCGTACCAAAAAACTTACGACTATGAAGAATTAGTGGCTTGGATAAACCGAGAAGGTCTCGCTTTTAAACAAACACCGCAAACCGCTCTCTATCCTTGGTCAGCACCAGAACTCACGAAATCAGCCAACTTGGGAATCACGATCCGTAAACAGCGAACCAAGGTATTAAAAACACAACTTCGATACAGCCTTCAACCCACTCTCGAAAAAATAAAAAGGAAAAAAGTGCATCAGCCTGGCAAAGTGCAGCGCTTCAACAAACTGTTTACCAGCTGTGGTCCACCCAAGGTATTTTTACAGACTTCCAAAACTGGACAATGTATCGTATCGCTCTTGGAGCTCTCAACTTGCGCCACGATAAATGGCCTGACCACCGTGAATGTCCTGAACCTACATGTCCTTGCACCACTGAAACGATAGACCACATAGTATGGAGCTGCGATAAAGCACAACATGCTTGGAAAAGATGGCTTGAATAATGGCTCGGAGTTCCAACTACCTTGACGAAAAGAAAGGCATTACTGGAACACGTTGCGTCAAGGAAGTCACCAACAGCGACAGCAGAATTCCTGTAACGGGGTACGTAGCACTAAGTGTACCCTGGTTACATGAAGTGTGACACTTCACACTTCAGGAGTATGACATGTCATACTCCAGGATATTTGGTACAAGGTACCAAGGTCATTCAAAACCAACCATTGGTTTTATGACATTGCATTCTATAGGTAACTGATAGTTTGTATTAACCTCAAACTTAACCTACCTATAAATATACTCAGTTTACAATCTACCTTATTTAGGTCACTTCGCTCTCTTTAATTAAAGAGGGGACCTGTGAACTGCCGTTCACTGAGAGTTTGTATACTCTCGGAAGATAACTTCCTCTAGCGCAAGGTGCTGTGTGACCCCGTCACACTTGGTAGCACTTGTAGTCAATCCACGCCATCGCGGGTAGACTACCTGAACCTCCGAAGTTCGTTGCCATGGATAGGAACGACTTCTCCCATATGAACGACTCTCAGTTCGAGTCGGTTCGGAAGATGGCAGGCATCTTCGGGATGGAGGCCCTGCAGAGCCTGGTGGTATCAACACCGGCTGAGCAGCTCGAGCGCGTCAATGCATTCGACGCGTACGAGCAGGGCCTCATCGCGCATGTGCGGGAGAACCTGCAGGCTCCGGCGGCGGAAGCAAACCCGCCTCACCCGAAGCCAATACGGCTGAAGGTAAAGCCGTATGAAGGGAAGGAAGGCGAGAACCTTCACTTCTGGGTCCGAGAAGTAGAGCTCGCGATGGACGCGGCTCTGATCTCGACCGAGCAACTGCGTGTTGCTTTTGCACTCTCCAACCTTAGCGGTCGTGCTAAGAGTTGGGTGTACACTCGGGAAGCGACATCCCCTGGATGTTTCACATCCTGGGCTCAGCTGTGCGAACAGCTCCGAGCCGCGTTCCTCCCGGCGAACTACGAGTACCGCCAGCGTTCGCGCTTCCTCGCGTGTAAACAAGGAAGACGCGAACTGCACGAGTATGTGCAAGAGATACGGGAGCTCACGGCGTCCCTAGTGGGAAACCCACTCAATGAGCACATCAAGATGACTGTGTTCATGGACGGCCTTCGAGTGGGCCCCGCACGCACTCAGCTGTTCCGGGTGCAGGCAAGCACTCTTGAAGAGGCGATTCAAGTGGCTCTTCAAGAAGAATACAGCCATCGCCAGGCGCGTACGCCGGCCTCAGCGTGGCCTGGGAGTTCCTTGTCGGCTCCCGGTCGAACAAGCCCCAACGGACCAGTTCCCATGGAACTCGGGTCCGCCGAACAGCGTGACATCCGCTGCTTCGGCTGTGGGAAGATGGGCCACTTCAAGCGCGACTGTCCCGCGGAAAGACTCCGCAGACGGTCCTTCCCCAAGCCCGTCCTCAAGGGTCGCTGGCAGAAGCCAGGATCCCGGGGACAGGGGAACGCAGGGAACCAGTAGGGGCGGGGCGCCCTACTGGGGAAGAACTAAGTCTTCGTGATGGGTGCGCGGGTGGCGCGTACCACGGGGACTTAGCCCCTGAGATCTCGAATCGGCGAAGAGCAGCGGCGGGTTGCTCGTAGTACACGGATGTGTACGGGGGTACGATCACCCCTTTAGAATCTTGATTGACTCTGGGGCGTCGAAGAATTTCGCACGCCGCCAGACGGTTGCTCGTAACAGCAACAAGTTGTCCGAAGCTTTGCGAGAAAGCAACGGCAACGGGACGGTGTCAGTGCGACTGGCCGACGGGAAGGTCGTCACTGTCCCCAACGTCCAAGTGGATCTGGCTGTCAAGTTTGAAGACTTTGACAGCCTCGAACAGTTCACTGTTCTCGATATGGATCCATATGATATGATCCTGGGCATGCCCTGGCTTGAGAAGCACGAGCCCTGGATCGACTGGCGAGGCAAGGCAATCGGTGCCAGCCGCCCTGCGCAGTCCGACAGAGCATTGGTGAGTCATGTTTATCACCTCTGTCAGGACCCGGGGCGCCCGCGAGGGCTGCCAGGGTACCAAAGCATCCGGCAGATGCTTGGGAGTCGTCGACGTATATGACGACTCCGAGGATGTTTTGATGGTGGCGGCGCCCAGGAGAGGCGCCGGCCAAGTGGGTAACTTAGGTCCACAGGCGGGTAACTTAGTTCCGCAGACAGCTGCAGCTGTCATGAACACTGAGAACAGCGTGTTCAGAGTGGGTAACAGAGTTCCACTCACGGTCGCCCAGACCATAACTGAAGAGGAAGACGTCGGATACGCTTCCTGTGTGAGTAACACAGTGCCACACGCCGTCGCCCAGACCTTAACTGAAGAGGAAGGCGTTGAACACGCTTCCTGTGTGGGTACAACAGTACCACACGAGGCCACGAGTGCCTCGGATGTCGTAGCGACGACATCCCTAGACGTGGGCAGCAAAGCTCTCCGTCACAGAAGCCGTCGGCAAAGACGCCGCCGCCGCCTCAAGTCGGATCCGAACTTCGTTCCGATCGACGTCGCTTCAAGCGACTCGGAGTCCAGGGCCCGGGCTCCTCCGACAAGGCCGGTGGAAGAGTGTTATCACATCTTCGATAGCGAGACGGGTTTACCCGTCAAGGCATCTGGTGTCCACTTGGAACCGTTGCCAGAGGTTGCAGAGATACTGAACCTCGAGGAAATGACGGCTGAGTCTTTCCTGACCAACCTCAAGGCTGGAGAGATCGCTGAGATGGTACTCATGAGACCTGAGACCACTCAGGAGGAGCTGAACTCCTCCTCTGTCTTGGACGAGAACGTCCTGGAAGACATGAACAAGCAGCGTCAGGCGCGCTGAGATTCTCAAGAACCCCAAGGATCCGGTGTATCCTTTGGTGACGGAGTATGCGGACGTGGTGAATAAACACCCACCGACCCAACTCCCACCGGATCGAGGCGTACGGCACGAGATTGATCTCGTGCCCGGCACAAAGTATTGTGTCACGAGGCAATGGCCTCTCCCGCGCGAACAGTGCGAGGTCATTGATGCCTTCTTCGCCGCGAAAGCGAAGGCAGGCATGGTGCGGGAGTCGAAATCCCCGCACTCGACGCCGACTTTCTGCGTTCGTAAGCCGAACGGAAAGTGGCGTCTGGTTCACGCTTATAACAAGCTGAACAACGCAACGGTGCCGGCCCAAACACCGATCCCACGAAAGGATGTGTTGTTGAACAACATGGCCGGGAGCGTACTGTACAGTGCGCTGGATTTGGTAGACGGATACTACCAAATCCTGATGCGAGAGAGTGACATCCCGCTCACCGCGGTAAGCACTCCAAGCGGCATGCTTTGGGAGTGGCTCGTCATGCCGCAGGGCTTGTCTAACGCCCCGGCGACGTTCAATCGCCTGGTGACGCAATTGTTACGCCCTTTGCGTTCCTTCGTTCAGACGTACTTCGACCACATATTCGTCCATAGCCGTGCCGAGGGAGACAAGACGGCCATGGAGGTGCATCTAGGACACCTCCGTCGAGTGTTGGACGTAATGCGAGCGAACAAGCTCTACGCCAACATCGACAAGTGCGTTTTCGCGTCACCAGAGATCAAAGTTCTCGGTTGCTTCGTAAGCAACGTGGGCGTTCGGGCTGACCCAGACAAGGTCAAGGCCATAGCAGCATGGCCGACGCCCCGATCCCAGAAGGATCTTCGAAAATGGTTGGGTTTGGCCAACTACCTTCACAAGTACAGCGCTGGGTACGCGGGCTTCGCTAAGCCCTTGTCGAGCCTCCTTCAGAAGGACGTCGACTGGCGCTGGGAGCAAGAGCACCAGGATGCTTTTGACAGCATCAAGGCCAGTCTCCAAGAGGCCCCTGTCCTGGCTCTGCCGGACGAGACGAAGCCGTTTAGTGTCGTCTGCGATGCCTCCGATTACGCCATCGGGTGTGCATTGCTGCAGGACGACACGGCTGGACAGGAACGAGTCATCTCATTCCAGTCCAGGCAGCTCAAAGCCGCCGAGCGAAACTACCCTGTCCATGACAAGGAGCTCCTGGCAATGAAATATGCCCTTGTGAAGTTCCGTGTTCACCTTCTGGGCTCTACGCCCTTTGTGATCTACACAGACCACGCGTCCTTGAGGACGGCGACTAACTCGCCTCACCTCTCCCAACGGATGGCGAGGTGGCTGTCCTTCTTCGCGGAATATAACTTCCGCGTCGAGTCCAAGCCGGGCAAGCTCAACGTGCTTGCGGACGCCCTCTCTCGGCGTCCAGACTACGAGTTGGGCCATATCACACGGGTGACAACGGATCTATATGATCGGATACGCATGGCGTATCGGGACGATGAGGCTGTCGCGCCTACCGTCAAGTTCCTAGCAGCAGAAACGGACGCAAAGTCCGACTGGCTCTCGTCGCGACAGCGCTCACGGCTCCACCGATATGAGTTGAAGGAGGGCCTCCTCTATTATCGGGTAGAGCCCACTGATCCTCCACGGGTGGTTGTACCCAACGACGAGGATCTGAAGTTCGACATCCTCGCGGAGGCGCATGACGCGCCCTCCAGCGGCCACTTGGGCCGCGAGAAGACCTTTCTGTCGGTCTCTCAGTCCTTCTGGTGGACCCACATGTACAAGTGGGTCGCCCGGTACGTCAAGACATGTGAAACATGTCAGCGGGTTAAACCCGCAGGGCACTCTTCGGCTCCACTACAGAGCCTGCCCGTACCGGCTGATTGTTGGAAGTCGATGAGTCTTGACTTCATCTTTGGGCTTCCCGCCGACGGACACGGCAACACCGGAATTTTGGTGTTCGTGTGTCGGCTGAGCAAGATGGTACATCTTGCTCCAGTTCCCGTCACTGTGACGGGCGAACAAACCGCAAGGTTGTTCGTCGATGGCGTGTTCCGCTATCACGGTCTCCCGGAGACGATTGTCTCGGACCGAGACCCGCGGTTCACTGCTGCGTTTTGGAAAACGCTGTTCCCTTTACTGGGAACCCGTCTGCAGATGTCCACTGCGGATCATCCGCAGACAGACGGCCAAACAGAGCGCGTCAATCGAGTGCTCGAGGACACTCTGCGCAGTGTGTGCGCGGCAGCGCCACGTACGTGGTCGACGCAGCTTCCAGTTGTTGAGTTTGCGCTCAACAACGCGGTGCACGCGTCCACGGGGTTCACGCCGTTCTACTTGAACGGCTTCCGTTACCCCAGAGTGCCTCTCACTCTTCGAGGAAACACTGACTCCTCTATTCTAAGTGGGGGAGAGGCTCGGAAAGCCCTTTCCTCCCAGGTCTCGGATGTGAGGCCAGTTTCGCTGCGGAAACAGGTGGAATCCTTTATGGATACCAAGCTGAACATTGTCAGCAGGGTCCGCGATGCCATGGCAGCGGCCCAAGATAAACAAAAGGAGTACTCGGACAAACAAGGAAGAGGAAACTTAAGTATATTTGAGATTGGTGACTTAGTGTTACTAGACACGAGGAACCTACCTCTAGACACTGTTAGCTCTGTCGGCAGCAACAAGCTGAAGCACCGCTTCATCGGACCTTTTGCAGTCCTGGCCAGACATGGTGCGTCGTACACCATCGACCTTCCAAAGTCAATGACGACGCACCCGACGTTCTATGTCGGACGTCTTAAGCGGTACTTTGACCCGCAGGGGGTTGCTGACTCGCAGACCCCCTTGACCCAGCTCCTCGAAGCGAGGGCCGGTCACAGTCGTCGGCGAGGGCGTCGGAGCAGGCACCCAAGCCTCGGTCGGGACGGCAAGGCTGCGGTCAAGACCGTACGCCGGAGGGGCTCCATACGAACGGACCCCGGCGCCATACGCCGAGTACGCTGAGTACGCCGGGTACGCACCATACGCGTACGTCTGGGAGTGTGCCGCAGGCGGCTCCGGACGTGGCAACAAAGCCTCGATCCGTCGGATCATGCGAAAGGCCTCGTCCAGATCGGACGAAGAGGCCCGGCGGTCCACCCGCAGGTGCAGGCTCGCGACCTCTCGCTCCACCAGGTCCAGGCGACCCGCAAGACGAGCGAGCTCGCCCTGATTCCCGGCCTGGGCGGCAGCATTACCGCCAGTCCCAACGCCAAGTGCAATCTCAAGCACGAGGAGACGTTGACGGAGGCGGTCAACCTCAGGGTCCCGTGTCGGACCCGCAGTCAGAGCACTCGAACGAGAGTGGCTCTCGGGAGGCGCCGAGTACTCGTACTCGTACGAGGGCAGCTCCGCCCCTGCTTGACCGGAATGGAGAAGTCCACTTCCACGTGGAGCGGATCCTCCAGGAGCAACGGTGTCGCGGGAAGCCACAGCTCCTCGTGAAGTGGAGGGGTTATGCCCACTCCGAGAACTCGTGGGAGCCGATTGAACGGCTCCTGATTGACTGCCCGAAGGCTGTCCCAATCTGGGAACAGAAGCGGCGGCAGCTTCATAAGTAGTCCGGGGCTTCTTGCCCGAACGGGGTACGGATGATGAATACATACCGTACCCGCGCTCATCGTGAGCGCTAGAAGCCGCGCGCTTCAGGATGTCCCTTGGCAGCATACGCTTGCTGATCAAGTGGGCAAACCTCACACGAAGATCACGCTGGTCCAGGATGTGGGACAGCTGCTGATCTTCATGGAGTTCCCATAACTCCGTGGGCGAGTACTTGAGAGTCTCCACCCACGCCCAGAACATGTCCTCACAAGAACTCCATGTGGGACAGTTCTCGGGCATAACCCAGGGGTATCCCCAAACAGGATAGAGACCACCCCGGGTCTCGGGCTTCTTACGACAAGTCGTGAAGTCCTTAAGGGGAATGCGGTGTGGCGCGAGAAGCACACACCGAGCAGCCTCCACGTTGTCGACGAACAACTGTTCTTTCTGAACAAGGGCTCGTTCATAGATGCCCCTAGAAGTGTGGCCGCCCACAAGGCCACGAGGAGCGACGAGAAGCTCTAAGAAGAGGTCAGCCCCAGAGCTCTCCTCGGGAGGCCAATACCCTCTTGAGTTGATGGCAGCTCCCTGGCTGACGGGTGCCGCCACCGAACCCTTGGAAATCCTCCTGCTGCTGGTCGAGGTCATTCGAGACCTCCCGGGGCTCAACAATGGCACCCTCCTCTTCCTCTTCTTCCTTCTTCTCCTCCTCTTCATCCGAGGAGCCGAAGAGACTCTGATAGGAGCGTCGAGTCTCCTTCTCCTCGCGGAGTGGAGACTTAGAGGCGGTACGCTTCTTTGAGGGCTTGGCGCCTTCGGCTTTAGAGGCCTTAGCGCGCGCAAGACCCTCGGCAAGCGAGAGACGTTTGCGAGGACTCCCTTCCTCATCGCCACCGGCTTTGGGAGTGCCCTTAGCCTTAACGGCCGGACTCTCAGAGCGCACAGAAGTCCTGGGACTGTGATCACCGTGATCACTAGCGGACGACTGCACGCTGTCTTCTTTGTGCTCACTGGACACTGGGCTGTGCCCTCCCACAGAGCCCGCAGGAGCATCATGAGTGCTCTCGGACTCGGCATCGTCCTCACTGCCCGAGTTGAACTCACGTTCTACGAACCGAGGGTTCGGACGATTGTCTGAAGACGAGGGCGACGGACTGCGGCGCCTGCTTGCGCGCTTGTCCGCAGCCGCGTCACCCGAGGATCCGATCGCCTCGGAGGCCACCTGAGTAGCCTCCTTAAGTGCAGAGCCTTTGCCGTGAGGCTTAGTGCTCTTGGCCTGCGCCTTACCGGCTGCAGCCTTGGAGCGTGTCTTAGCACCGCTCTTAGCAGTGCCACGAGGCATGTTAACGGTCGAAGTGGAGACCTTGACGAAGAGCGCACAGGTTGCTGCTCGAGGCTCTAACTGTAAAGTGAGCCTCCGCCGCGCTCGCGCGGCCGAGTCGATGGTTTTCGACTTTGAGAATGAGAGTTTGTGACGAACATCTCTTCATTCTGATTGGTCGGTAAACCGAACCTAAGTGGGGGAGGATGTAACGGGGTACGTAGCACTAAGTGTACCCTGGTTACATGAAGTGTGACACTTCACACTTCAGGAGTATGACATGTCATACTCCGGGATATTTGGTACAAGGTACCAAGGTCATTCAAAACCAACCATTGGTTTTATGACATTGCATTTCTATAGGTAACTGATAGTTTGTATTAACCTCAAACTTAACCTACCTATAAATATACTCAGTTTACAATCTACCTTATTTAGGTCACTTCGCTCTCTTTAATTAAAGAGGGGACCTGTGAACTGCCGTTCACTGAGAGTTTGTATACTCTCGGAAGATAACTTCCTCTAGCGCAAGGTGCTGTGTGACCCCGTCACAATTCCTGTCCGTAGCTCAGCAATGCATAACGCGATGGACAACATGTCACGACAAAGCAATGGAGATATTATGGTTAATATGGACAACAACAACCCCAGTCATACTATGGAGACTACGAAATCGTCATATTTTCAACGAAATACACACATCAAAAAGCGAAACAGCCTCCATAGTCTGGGGAGCTGGCACGTACCAAGTCATGGCGGTAGCTAGCTCATGGAAGGCGCAACCATCAAAGCGGATATTGGGTGTGTGTCTGGAACTATGCCATAGAATCATGATATCTGTTCACCCTGAAATGGATATGGAACATCTGGAAACCTGGCTAATCCGTTACTACGCGAGAAATCCTCCCGGAAAAGAGTCCCAAGGAGAATGGCTAGTATACCATTTAGAAAGAGAAGACGCGTGGAAGCTCCATGTAGCTGGTAGCAACACATTTAACCACCAGCAATCCCGCTCAAAACTTGATCTACTCGTCCTCGAACAAGCAGGACAAGCCATTTGTCGTCAAGATGAGCCTCAGAGAATTATCCTATTGATTGATACCATCGATTTACGAGCCTCCAGCATGCTCAGAAAAGACTCAGAAGATAAGGTCGACTACAACGACTGCCGTAATCTCAGTGCACTAGCCTCATTCTTCAGGATACAGTGGAGAAAACCGAAGCTAGCGGCATTCACAGCAGCCAAGAAAGTGGCTGCAATGGACCAAAATGCAACATATATATTCGACAATACAAACAGGATGACCCACCGAAGCGCATTCGAAGAGTATCTTCAGCGGACGGAGGAACAAATTCAACAAAAGGCAAACCCTCAGCCATACAGAAAGACGGACTCCATTGAGAACCGTTTAATAGCGTATCATAGTAAGGCTTCTATAGGATAAAAAAAACATACCCAAATAGAAGGCCGTTTGAACCACCAAGATTTTTTAATAGTGTACCATGAAAACCGTCAAATCGCACTTAACAGATCCGTTCACGACCACGACCGTAACGATCACCACTTTCGATAACAGCGGCAACTTTATCTCGTTCGCAGGAAACGGATTGCATCAAATACATTGCCCACCATACCTACAATCCAAGTTGTCGCAACAGTTGGCAAGTCAAATGCGTTAAGCTAAACTCTAAGTGCGTGATTTTTGCCGGTAGCGAGCGCATCGAAGACAAGTCTAATTGTAGGACAAATTGGACATTTTAGGCTTCGTTTAGGACGCATTATTCGACAGCGCTGCGAGAGCAAGACCTCCAATTCAAGATGGTACAGTATACAGAATGCACTGCAAAACCGACGCGACGAATGTTTACGAGACCTTGCTCATGAAGACCTTTTTGCTAGCTCGTGTCCATGCTGCTTAAGCAGCTCACCTGATACGCACCGTGCCAGGAGGACGGTGGCTTTATTATTAATACTACAACGTAGTACACGTACACCCCACAGGTGAGCAAGCAAAGAAGCTAATCGACGTCTTCGCAGCTAGGAAGTCACTAAACAAACACTGCAGACAAAGGAGAGTACTGTAGATGCGCGGCTGGAGGAAAAGAGCAGCGCCACAGCAACAGGCTGATGAACTTTGAGCTAGTGGACGAAAAGTACCTTCCGGCGTAGGGTTTTCAAGCCAAATCAAGTCAAAATCATCGTCAGGTCTGAAGGCAATTGCTGTCTCCACCTTTCATATGTATTGCAATTAAAAAAATGCACCGTGTACCAACCGAGCTTCTCCTCCTTTGCCGTTCGCGCTTCAATAAAACAACTCAGCTGAAAACCACGTGGTTCTTTCCGTTCGATCTCAATCCTTAAGAGAAGATCGGGCAACCACGACTGCCACATTCCTTACTCGTCAACCACAGGCTCCTTCTTCACTTCCACCTTGTCTTCCTTCATATCGTCCACGTCCTCAGATGCTTCCTCAACCACCGCCGACAATGTCTCCATACTCGTTGTAGTAAATGCCACCTCGTCAATCAGCGTCTCGCTCTTTTCATTCTCCATACCCTCAGTCTCTGGTGCCGAGTCCGTCTCGAACAACTTTTTCGCCTTATCACGTGCATCAGCAGCCGCAGCTTCCAGCACCGCAGCGTCAGCAGCTGCTTCCTCGTCCAGCTGCGGTAGAGCGTACACCGCGTACAAAATGATCAGTGCCAGTGCTTCCAAGAAGACAATGTTCAGAATGAACAAAATCGCTGTCGGTACTGCCCAATGGTACATTAAATACCGAAGACCTGTCAGCTGCGCAATCACTGTAAGCTTGGCCGAGTAGACCTGTAGCTTTGGCGTGTTCAGCTCAATGTCCACGCGCGTAAGAGGGTACTCGGTGCTCTCCTGGTATCCGTTGATCGCTGTCACGCGAAGCGTCTGAGCAGGTTCCGTAAAGCCCAACGCGTAGGGCATGAGCCAAAATGCTAGTCTCATCCAGCGCACAGGCGCCGGCATGTCATGCAGCGTCACAGGTCGAGCACTCGCTGCTAGTCCCCTCTCCTGGTTTGAGTATAACGTCGTCGATACCATGAATACACCAACCTCCGCGTTGGTTCGCGACTCTGGCACTGTCAGCTTTACGATCACGTCGTACGTTACACCAGGGACAAGTACAGGCTGCGTCGGCTCGTCAGGCTTGACCACAAATGACTGCCACTGATGTACCGGATCCTGCAGTTCCAAAGACGCCGTTGGGATAATAGGCGTTTGCCCCCCCTGGACATAAATGTCCATGTGGCGATTCCCATAGTTGAAGAAAATGTCTTGTTCATGGAATCTAGACGGGATGACAAGGTAGTACATAAATGCATAGAGCAGCGAGGCCGTGGCGAAGAGGAACGAGATGCCAGCGAAGATCTGCGCGGCGCGGAAAGCCCAGAGCAGCAGCAGCTTGAAGTAATTCTTAGCCATACGCGTGAGCTCGTCGCGCAGACGTTGACGCTCAGCCTCGTCCTTCAGCAACTCCGTCGCGCTTGTCGGTAGCAGCGCCAGCATCAGCGTCCATGGCACCCACGAAGCCATCGTCACAGTTGGGTCTTCTTCTTTCCTGGCTCACTTTTTGACAACCATCCGGATCAGACATTATCAGATTTGCGAACTGAAAAAATATGACAATGTTGCGCATCTTCGTGCGCGGGTACCGGCGCCTGGTTGCCACATTCGTAGCACCCGATACGTGTCCAATCTGCCTGGATGTCGTCCCGATACTGGCGCTGCGCGACGTGGAGAGCGAAGACGATGAGGCTCATGCAAAGCTGCGCTGTCGCCACCGTTTTTGTGCTGGTAGGGGCCAGTCTCCTTCAATATCGAACGTGTGTGTGTGCTCACTGTCAATGCAGAGTGCGTTCGGAGGTATATTCAGATGAAGATCAAAGGGCGCCAAGTGGACGAAGGTGCATGCAATGCAGGCTGCAGTTTACAGAGGTCTTCATGATAATAGAGAATATGCATGCTACAGATGAATTGGTATGCCCAGTAGTGGAGTGCAAACAGAGCATCAAGGAGGAGGACATGGAACGCATTATCGGGAAGGACGAGACGACACTGTACCGAGCAATACTGAAGCGCAAGCGAGTACGTTCCAGCTGGAAAGTTGCGAATATGAAGTGCACCCGGTGATAAATCTTGAATTGTGACAGGACGAGAAGAATCCGAGTGCGAGGTGGTGTCCAAGACCAGGCTGCGACGAGCTCATTATCTGTGAGAGCACGGACAATTTCACGTGCCCAAAGTGCGATACAGTGGGATGTTTCCGTTGTCGCGGATATGCACATCGGTTTTGGTTCTGTCGTGGTGCTCAGGATAAGTCGTATCTGGCCTGGGAGGCGTCGGTGGGCAAGCACAAGGCGGTGCGAGCGTGTCCACACTGTCAGATGCGCATCTGGAAGAACGAAGGCTGCAATCACATGACGTGTACCCACTGTCGCTACGAGTATTGCTGGGTCTGTGAGAGCAGGTGGGATGCAAGTCACTACGCGTGCTACGACTTGCCCTTCGTTGGCGCTTCATCTGCATGGGGAAACTTGATCTACTTGCCTCGAACAAACAGGACAAGCCATTTGTCGTCAAGATGAGCCTCAGAGAATTATCCTATTGATTGATACCATCAATTCACGAGCCTCCAGCATGCTCAGAAAAGACTCAGAAGATAAGGCCGACTACAACGACTGCCGTAATCTCAGTGCACTAGCCTCATTCTTCAGGATACAGTGGAGAAAACCGAAGCTAGCGGCATTCACAGCAGCCAAGAAACTGGCTGCAATGGACCAAAATGCAACATATATATTCGACAATACAAACAGGATGACCCACCGAAGCGCATTCGAAGAGTATCTTCAGCGGACGGAGGAACAAATTCAACAAAAGGCAAACCCTCAGCCATACAGAAAGACGGACTCCATTGAGAACCGTTTAATAGCGTATCATAGTAAGGCTTTTATAGGATAAAAAAAACATACCCAAATAGAAGGCCGTTTGAACCACCAAGATTTTTTAATAGTGTACCATGAAAAGTCAAATGAGCCGTCAAATCGCACTTAACAGATCCGTTCACGACCACGACCGTAACGATCACCACTTTCGATAACAGCGGCAACTTTATCTCGTTCGCAGGAAACGGATTGCATCAAATACATTGCCCACCATACCTACAATCCAAGTTGTCGCAACAGTTGGCAAGTCAAATGCGTTAAGCTAACCTCTAAGTGCGTGATTTTTGCCGGTAGCGAGCGCATCGAAGACAAGTCTAATTGTAGGACAAATTGGACATTTTAGGCTTCGTTTAGGACGCATTATTCGACAGCGCTGCGAGAGCAAGACCTCCAATTCAAGATGGTACAGTATACAGAATGCACTGCAAAACCGACGCGACGAATGTTTACGAGACCTTGCTCATGAAGACCTTTTTGCTAGCTCGTGTCCATGCTGCTTAAGCAGCTCACCTGATACGCACCGTGCCAGGAGGACGGTGGCTTTATTATTAATACTACAACGTAGTACACGTACACCCCACAGGTGAGCAAGCAAAGAAGCTAATCGACGTCTTCGCAGCTAGGAAGTCACTAAACAAACACTGCAGACAAAGGAGAGTACTGTAGATGCGCGGCTGGAGGAAAAGAGCAGCGCCACAGCAACAGGCTGATGAACTTTTGAGCTAGTGGACGAAAAGTACCTTTCGGCGTGGGGTTTTCAAGCCAAATCGAGTCGAAATCATCGTCAGGTCTGAAGGCAATCGCTGTCTCCACCTTTCATATGTATTGCAATTAAAAAAAATGCACCGTGTACCAACCGAGCTTCTCCTCCTTTGCCGTTCGCGCTTCAATAAAACAACTCAGCTGAAAACCACGTGGTTCTTTCCGTTCGATCTCAATCCTTAAGAGAAGATCGGGCAACCACGACTGCCACATCCCTTACTCGTCAACTACAGGCTCCTTCTTCACTTCCACCTTCTCTTCCTTCATATCGTCCACGTCCTCAGATGCTTCCTCAACCACCGCCGACAATGTCTCCATACTCGTTGTAGTAAATGCCACCTCGTCAATCAGCGTCTTGCTCTTTTCATTCTCCATACCCTCAGTCTCTGGTGCCGAGTCCGTCTCGAACAACTTTTTCGCCTTATCACGTGCATCAGCAGCCGCAGCTTCCAGCACCGCAGCGTCAGCAGCTGCTTCCTCGTCCAGCTGCGGTAGAGCGTACACCGCGTACAAAATGATCAGTGCCAGTGCTTCCAAGAAGACAATGTTCAGAATGAACAAAATCGCTGTCGGTACTGCCCAATGGTACATTAAATACCGAAGACCTGTCAGCTGCGCAATTACTGTAAGCTTGGCCGAGTAGACCTGTAGCTTTGGCGTGTTCAGCTCAATGTCCACGCGCGTGAGAGGGTACTCGGTGCTCTCCTGGTATCCGTTGATCGCTGTCACGCGAAGCGTCTGAGCAGGTTCCGTAAAGCCCAACGCGTAGGGCATGAGCCAAAATGCTAGTCTCATCCAGCGCACAGGCGCCGGCATGTCATGCAGCGTCACAGGTCGAGCACTCGCTGCTAGTCCCCTCTCCTGGTTTGAGTATAACGTCGTCGATACCATGAATACACCAACCTCCGCGTTGGTTCGCGACTCTGGCACTGTCAGCTCCACGATCACGTCGTACATTACACCAGGGACAAGTACAGGCTGCGTTGGCTCGTCAGGCTTGACCACAAATGACTGCCACTGATGTACCGGATCCTGCAGTTCCAAAGACGCCGTTGGGATAATAGGCGTTTGCCCCCCCTGGACATAAATGTCCATGTGGCGATTCCCATAGTTGAAGAAAATGTCTTGTTCATGGAATCTAGACGGGATGACAAGGTAGTACATAAATGCATAGAGCAGCGAGGCCGTGGCGAAGAGGAACGAGATGCCAGCGAAGATCTGCGCGGCGCGGAAGGCCCAGAGCAGCAGCAGCTTGAAGTAATTCTTAGCCATACGCGTGAGCTCGTCGCGCAGACGTTGACGCTCAGCCTCGTCCTTCAGCAACTCCGTCGCGCTTGTCGGTAGCAGCGCCAGCATCAGCGTCCATGGCACCCACGAAGCCATCGTCACAGTTGGGTCTTCTTCTTTCCTGGCTCACTTTTTGACAACCATCCGGATCAGACATTATCAGATTTGCGAACTGAAAAAATATGACAATGTTGCGCATCTTCGTGCGCGGGTACCGGCGCCTGGTTGCCACATTCGTAGCACCCGATACGTGTCCGATCTGCCTGGATGTCGTCCCGATACTGGCGCTGCGCGACGTGGAGAGCGAAGACGATGAGGCTCATGCAAAAGCTGCGCTGTCGCCACCGTTTTTGTGCTGGTAGGGGCCAGTCTCCTTCAATATCGAACGTGTGTGTGTGCTCACTGTCAATGCAGAGTGCGTTCGGAGGTATATTCAGATGAAGATCAAAGGGCGCCAAGTGGACGAAGGTGCATGCAATGCAGGCTGCAGTTTACAGAGGTCTTCATGATAATAGAGAATATGCATGCTACAGATGAATTGGTATGCCCAGTAGTGGAGTGCAAACAGAGCATCAAGGAGGAGGACATGGAACGCATTATCGGGAAGGACGAGACGACACTGTACCGAGCAATACTGAAGCGCAAGCGAGTACGTTCCAGCTGGAAAGTTGCGAATATGAAGTGCACCCGGTGATAAATCTTGAATTGTGACAGGACGAGAAGAATCCGAGTGCGAGGTGGTGTCCAAGACCAGGCTGCGACGAGCTCATTATCTGTGAGAGCACGGACAATTTCACGTGCCCAAAGTGCGATACAGTGGGATGTTTCCGTTGTCGCGGATATGCACATCGGTTTTGGTTCTGTCGTGGTGCTCAGGATAAGTCGTATCTGGCTGGGAGGCGTCGGTGGGCAGCACAGGCGGTGCGAGCGTGTCCCCACTGTCAAAGCGCATTGGAAAAACAATGCTGCAATCAATGAACTGTACCCACTGCCCTACCA
>NW_003303753.1:1343457-1344552 GCF_000142945.1 Phytophthora infestans T30-4
TTGCCATTGGTGCAGATAGTAATCAGACTTGCCGTGCTCCCAGTAGTTCTTGACGTAGTAACTCAGCGGCAAGTGCGTCTTGATGGGGTTCCGCTCCTCGTAATTGCGCTCTAGAACAGGAACCTTCACGTCGTGAATGCCGCTTAGAAATGCCGCCGCGTCCAGCGTCCCATCCGGCTTAATCCAACCGTCCGCAAATTTCAGCCAGCCAGTGTGACCTTCCAGCAAGAATGGTTCGCCTGCAAAGCGCTTGGCCTGGATCCTTTCCTTAGCGAGGCGGTTGCTTATGTTGATTACTTCCACCTGCTTGAAGTACAAGTACTCCCACTGCGTTGGGATCGTGTACGTTGGGTTCATGGCTCGGATCTTGACTTCCTCCGACTCATACTTGGTCTCCTCAGCCAATGCTGCTCTTAGGGGAGGCGACGCGATGTCCTTTTTGTTCTTTTCGCTCTCCTCCGCCTTCGGTCGCTTGCCTTCTGCTCCTTGTACTGTCGTTGTTGTCTTCTCCAACGAGCGTTTGCGTGCAGAGCCCTGTTGGTTGGCAAAGATCGGCGCCAATTTCTCTTCTGAAGCGGCAGTGGACTTAGTCGACGTCTTCGCTTCTCCCTTAGGCGCTGCCTCTGCCGCCACAGCTTCCACCTCCGCCACTACCGCCTCTGCAGCAGGTTCAGGGATCGTACCGCCAAAGAAGGGAGGACGCAACGGCAGCGGTTGACCCGTCAGCACTACAATAACAAGCGTATTAGTCTTCTGTCCCCTATAAATGGACCAACTCCATACAAACCTCCAACGATGCTTCCCTTGAAGTACTCGAGCGCCTTCTCGTTGGCCTTCAGCAGCTCCAATACCCCTTCAATGGCTCCTGCTGCGCCAATCGCTCTATACCATCCATCAGTCTCCCCCTCTAGGCCAACTAAAACCTTCTACTACTCACTTCTCCTCCACCAATTGCGTGCGCAGCTCGTACGTCTTCTGACTCAGGTCCGGATATCCCGCAAGACCCTCGCTCACCTGAAGAAAAAAAAACGTTGGCATAATTATCAACCTCTCAATCCACCATCCGGAAGCAAAACAGGGAACGCACTTGCAGGA
>NW_003303753.1:1345605-1347588 GCF_000142945.1 Phytophthora infestans T30-4
CATTGATGAAAGACCGAGAGCGAATTCGGAGTGGGGAGGTAACTGTTACTGGAGGTGGACTGCTATTGTCCTTTGAAGCTGCGAACTACGCTACTACTAGGACTATGGCGGCAACTAGGATGCGCGTGTGTGATCGCGTCGACTTCCAAGTGCGTCGCCCGAGATCAAAGTGGGAGTGTGAGCTATAAAACTTACCTGCGTGTCGAGCGCCAGTGCATTGCAGTCTGCCAGTGTCCGGTGCCCCCCATCTACGAGCCACCGTCCACTGCCAGTGTCTGGAAAAGACACATCCCAAGGACACTCATGCGCCTGGCAGTGCAGCTTGCGGCTGCACTACAACCGGCTACACTGAGTACACATGCGTGCAATGGCGAAGGACTATACCAAGGACTGTATGCACAAGGACATCGTTGGTTGTGCGCTGCCAAGATGGTGTACTCAAACGAGAGTGCATTTATCTAGAGTTTAGTATTGACTTATTTGCTATTTGTATACTAATCTACTTTTGCGGTACAGCGGTGTTCTGGCGGAGGCTGCTCCACACTTTGCGTTTTGACGCCTGCCGCTCATCAGAGAGCAGCAGAGGAGAGCAGCCTCGCCAGACACTGCTATACTGTCGCGGCCTTTTGCCCGGCACTTACGTGTTTACGTTACTTCCTGATTAGTTTCCTAAAGTTGACATTTAAGTGTATTTACATTTAAATGGCTCCTACTCTTAGAAGCGATCGACACATGGAGAGCAATCCCCCCCGTGACGACCCTACGTCACCACTAAATGCGTTAAGCTAAACTCTAAGTGCGTGATTTTTGCCGGTAGCGAGCGCATCGAAGACAAGTCTAATTGTAGGACAAATTGGACATTTTAGGCTTCGTTTAGGACGCATTATTCGACAGCGCTGCGAGAGCAAGACCTCCAATTCAAGATGGTACAGTATACAGAATGCACTGCTCAAAACCGACGCGACGAATGTTTACGAGACCTTGCTCATGGAGACCTTTTTGCTAGCTCGTGTCCATGCTGCTTAAGCAGCTCACCTGATACGCACCGTGCCAGGAGGACGGTGGCTTTATTATTAATACTACAACGTAGTACACGTACACCTCACAGGTGAGCAAGCAAAGAAGCTAATCGACGTCTTCGCAGCTAGGAAGTCACTAAACAAACACTGCAGACAAAGGAGAGTACTGTAGATGCGCGGCTGGAGGAAAAGAGCAGCGCCACAGCAACAGGCTGATGAACTTTTGAGCTAGTGGACGAAAAGTACCTTTCGGCGTGGGGTTTTCAAGCCAAATCGAGTCGAAATCATCGTCAGGTCTGAAGGCAATCGCTGTCTCCACCTTTCATATGTATTGCAATTAAAAAAAATGCACCGTGTACCAACCGAGCTTCTCCTCCTTTGCCGTTCGCGCTTCAATAAAACAACTCAGCTGAAAACCACGTGGTTCTTTCCGTTCGATTTCAATCCCTAAGAGAAGATCGGGCAATCACGACTGCCACATCCCTTACTCGTCAACTACAGGCTCCTTCTTCACTTCCACCTTCTCTTCCTTCATATCGTCCACGTCCTCAGATGCTTCCTCAACCACCGCCGACAATGTCTCCATACTCGTTGTAGTAAATGCCACCTCGTCAATCAGCGTCTTGCTCTTTTCATTCTCCATACCCTCAGTCTCTGGTGCCGAGTCCGTCTCGAACAACTTTTTCGCCTTATCACGTGCATCAGCAGCCGCAGCTTCCAGCACCGCAGCGTCAGCAGCTGCTTCCTCGTCCAGCTGCGGTAGAGCGTACACCGCGTACAAAATGATCAGTGCCAGTGCTTCCAAGAAGACAATGTTCAGAATGAACAAAATCGCTGTCGGTACTGCCCAATGGTACATTAAATACCGAAGACCTGTCAGCTGCGCAATTACTGTAAGCTTGGCCGAGTAGACCTGTAGCTTTGGCGTGTTCAGCTCAATGTCCACGCGCGTGAGAGGGTACTC
>NW_003303753.1:1347688-1349835 GCF_000142945.1 Phytophthora infestans T30-4
TCACGCTGGCATCTATCAAGCCACAGCTGCCCACGGACGTGAAAGCCTCGCCTGGTCAAAGAACGGCATCCAGGCTGTCGCTTGCAAGAGTGAAAGCGCAGGGTTCTGTCCGGAAACGTAAACAGAGCTCAGATGATACAGGGAACAAACCAGCTAAGAAGACAAAGGCGAGGAGCAAACGTACTTCGCAATCTTCTTCTGCAATAAGCCACATCGACGATGGTGAGAAGCAAGCCCTGCCAGCTTCAGAGAAGGAATTATCGACACCAAAGGTGACAGATGATGCTGGTCACAATGAAAGTGCGGACACGACCACAAAGAAGGAAGAGAGCACGTCGAATGGGGAGGTTGTTCCAGATGTAGAGATGGAAAGTATTGTGGAGTCTTCTAGTGGTGCGGGAGATAGCGCACGTAGCAGTGCTATTTCTGCGGAAAAGATGATGTCTGGCATTTCTGAAATTGAGCCGCAAGTTGTTGAAGTTCTCGCAGACGTCGTTATGACTACTGAAATAGTCAACGATAGTGAAAAAAGGGCCAGGAAAGTCGAGAAATCCGAGCGGATAAACCCAGACTCAGGTGTGGATGAGGAGAAACGACCGCGCGCTGATGATAGTGCTGACCAAAAGACAGATGCATTATCAGCGCAGAGTGTGACTGGCAGCAGCACGAGTGGTGCAGCGAAGGGACTGGCAGTTAAGACTGAAGTGGACGCAACGCGTGCTCCTATTCATACCAGCGCTATGCCGCCTTTGCCAGCTCCATCGCCGTCAGCAGTACGAATCGGGATATCGCCGTCACCAATCAACGCGACGTCGGGTCGGAAAAGGACGCGGAAACCGCAGAAAACAACAAAAAACAGCAATCGCTCGGCTTCACCAGCAAGCGAAGGACCATCGCCTGCTCGATCTCCAAGTCCGCACAAGCAGACTTTTTATCATGCATTTCATGCACAAGGGCCCTGTTTTCAAACGGGAGTAGCCATGAAGAAGTCACGCCGCCGCCAACTCGCTCTGATCCTCCAAAGCCCGACAATATTTTGGCTGAAGATGTGCATTACTATGTTGTTGGCGAGAACATGAGCATGACCACTACATGCCAGGGCATTGACAGCGCTTCTGAAGCCAAGCCTGACAATAGCATGAAGAGGGATAAGTGTACAAGTAACCAGGATGCCAAAGAATGTGCTGAAGACAAGGTGGACAAGACAACAATACATGATGCCCAAGTAAGCAAGGACGTCCGAAGCTTTGTGACGTCCTTAGTGGAGCGGGTGGTGAAGAAGATGGCTTCAGATGTGACTGCTTCCACTGCCCCTGCAGTGGCGGATGGCTCTTCCGGCAACTCTACAGGCAAGGTACCGGTGAATGGTGTTGCAAAGGTTAAAGTGGGTGCTAAAAGCTTGGCATCCAATTCTGCCGTGGACGTTCAAAAGAGACGAAGTTCAGAGAGCAAGGACTCTGGAAGGAAGCAAAGTGCTAGCGTCCATGTCGAATCACAACTATTCGGAAGCCACAGGGAGTGCGAAGATATCCAGACATCCTTGCACAGAATGGCGGGTCACTTGGAACTATTGAAATCTTCGCGAGTGATTAACCCACGCGAAGCCCAACTGAAACCTCGTTCTCCTGAAACACCGACACCTGCGTCCGAGCTTGCTCTGGCGACGTGTGAATCCAAGCAAGGTGATTTCCATGATGAGCAGAGTTACCTGACTGCGTTGCGGACCAAGTATGGTCCTGGTGTGAGCGGATGTGCCGAACAAGTGATTACTTTGGTGGATTATTACCGTGACTTCGAGCGCCGCACGGACCTTAGCGAGATATGGAAAGCACGCATAACGAAACTTGAGAAGATCGAGAGCTCTCTGTCTGAGTATGTTCAACACTTGAACATCCCTGCTGGTCTTCGACAAGATTTCATCAAGGTGCACATTTTTCACATTTCACTTGATGTTGCTAATTGTTCTCTAACGCCGTTATCGTGTGCAATCTTGTTACAGGACCTCATTGCTTATCTGCGCGAGTCGTGGACAATTAGAGACCGACGGTGCCTCTTGGAAAGTCAGGGAGGAAAGGTATTTCCGAGCCTCTCCCCCACTTAACCTCGAGACTACTGAGTCTCTCGTGGCTTCTAATAGCCACTGGCAG
>NW_003303753.1:1353560-1355139 GCF_000142945.1 Phytophthora infestans T30-4
GTCAACCAGGATGCCAAAGAATGTGCTGAAGACAAGGTGGACAAGACAACAATACATGATGCCCAAGTAAGCAAGGACGTCCGAAGCTTTGTGACGTCCTTAGTGGAGCGGGTGGTGAAGAAGATGGCTTCAGATGTGACTGCTTCCACTGCCCCTGCAGTGGCGGATGGCTCTTCCGGCAACTCTACAGGCAAGGTACCGGTGAATGGTGTTGCAAAGGTTAAAGTGGGTGCTAAAAGCTTGGCATCCAATTCTGCCGTGGACGTTCAAAAGGGACGAAGTTCAGAGAGCAAGGACTCTGGAAGGAAGCAAAGTGCTAGCGTCCATGTCGAATCACAACTATTCGGAAGCCACAGGGAGTGCGAAGATATCCAGACATCCTTGCACAGAATGGCGGGTCACTTGGAACTATTGAAATCTTCGCGAGTGATTAACCCACGCGAAGCCCAACTGAAACCTCGTTCTCCTGAAACACCGACACCTGCGTCCGAGCTTGCTCTGGCGACGTGTGAATCCAAGCAAGGTGATTTCCATGATGAGCAGAGTTACCTGACTGCGTTGCGGACCAAGTATGGTCCTGGTGTGAGCGGATGTGCCGAACAAGTGATTACTTTGGTGGATTATTACCGTGACTTCGAGCGCCGCACGGACCTTAGCGAGATATGGAAAGCACGCATAACGAAACTTGAGAAGATCGAGAGCTCTCTGTCTGAGTATGTTCAACACTTGAACATCCCTGCTGGTCTTCGACAAGATTTCATCAAGGTGCACATTTTTCACATTTCACTTGATGTTGCTAATTGTTCTCTAACGCCGTTATCGTGTGCAATCTTGTTACAGGACCTCATTGCTTATCTGCGCGAGTCATGGACAATTAGAGACCGACGGAGAAGGCCGAGTATCTACGGTAGTCAATGATTTAAAGTTAGTTGTGCGAGGTCAAAGAATAAGTTTCTGCAAAAAAGCGTGATGTTGCTTCACATGGCTCCTTTTTTCTTTTCTTTTTTCATTTCGCAGAACTTGTCCACTCTGATCTGCAAAAATGCTCCAAGCCACTGGCTATGATCTCGATCGTTCGTAATCAGCTTCCGGCGTCAATCGCAGGCTCATCATTATATCGACTGACACGCCGCAGAATGGAACGAGGCTGACGAGAAGAATTCGGCACAGGAGGCACATAGACAGATTCATTCTGGTCCGAATACTGCGAGCGGCCGTAAGAGGGCATCGAGTACGACCTCTGTGGCTGCCTCAGTGTGCCAGGAGGGTCCTTTATCCCGAACTCCCGAGTATTCCATCGCTTACCGAAGCGAAGTCTTTGAGCTCGTCCAAAAACTCCATCAGGACCGCCAGCGTCTTCTCGTTGGTCGGGGTTTCGATCCTGCTGTGTCGATGCTTGACAAGGCGTGGCCACCACAGGCACATTCGTAATAGGACGCGCTCGATTGTCTCGATAAAGTCTCGTGTCAACGACCGCGTTGTCATCAATGCAGAAGCGAGAGCGCGAAAGACTCTCCTTTTGCCTCATCCAATCGGGCTTGAGTCCGCCAGTGACACGACGTGGGGCTGGGGGCTGCGG
>NW_003303753.1:1355383-1357235 GCF_000142945.1 Phytophthora infestans T30-4
ATCGACGAGATCTGACGCTGCGGTCGCTGTGATGGCGGCGGCTGCCGTCTGTTCAACTGGTGACTTGAACGTCCAGAAGATCTACCACGTCCGCCACGTCGAGCTTGTTGCTGCCGCCGATTCGCTGGCTGTCGAGGCTTGGAAGCCGCCTTGGGCGACACCTTCGGAGCTGGTGAAATGTTCTTGATCCACGAACTCTTGATCCATTTCGCTAGACCCGTGATGCACTTGGGAAGGACACTTTTGCGTCCTGGTGGGCCGCGTTTCTTGGTCAGATAATTAATGGTCTTGCCTATGTTGGAAGCGATCACCTGGTCTCTAGACGGGGTTGGGAGCATCGCGACAATCTTCATGACGTGAAGAAGTTTATCATCTCGTTCCATGCGCTCGCGAATCTTTTCCATGGTATCCTCTTCGCTCTCTTCCTCGTCGTCAAGAACTTCAGTCGCAAATGAGTTCAACAGATGATTAAGAACAAGTAATCCGTCAGCGTCCATAAAGCGGATCACAGCGTCACGGTCTCGCACGTCAGGGTTGCGTAGTAAGTCGTACTGCATGGCTATCTTGACGACAGTAGCCTCGCGTTGATCCAGCAGATTCAGCAGCGACGCTCGGAGAAGCTCAAATGCCATTGCGCGTCTTGGAAGTGGCTCTATTGCCGCGTGTGGCTTCTTTTCGATGATGTAGAACGGGGCATCCTTCTTGCTCTTCGCTGCCGCTGCATCAGTTGGCACCGTATCCGCTGCATTCTCCCCGCTTGTGGGTCCTTCAGGATTCTCTAAAACTTCCACCACAGTATCATCCTGGCCGGGCACTTCGTCTTCGTCGACTAGAATGGGTTCTTCCACTGGATGACTGGCCAGTTCTAGCGAGTTTTCTCGCGTAGTATTGCCCAAAGTGCTACTCATAATCTCTAAAATGTTAGGAGCCGGTTCCGTCTCGGTAAATGTACCAGCTTCCATCTCCGCGTCATCAACTAAAATGATATCATTATCCTGTTGCTGGTCGGACACATTCCCAACCACAGCATCAGACCCGGACGGGATATCCTGGACATTTTCATCGGTCGGTGCTTCAACCCGCTGTCGCTTCCGTCGAATATGTGCTGTATCTTCTCCGTCCAATTCTTCAATACTTCTCCTTGTCCTGACAGATCCATTCTGTATCTTTTTATGACTAGGAGACGAGAAGAATGGAGACTTGATCAGAGCAATTATGCCGTCAATTACAGCAGCCTCGGACATTTCTTCGATTGAGCCGTCCTCATACTCGACACAGTATCGATCACCAAACGGCAAGAAACATGTAACATGACCCCGTATGTCTTCATCTACGTGGCTTTCATTGTCACTTGAAGCTTCCCGAGGTCGACGTAACTTCACACCCAAATACCGACTTGTACTGGTATCTTTCACAGGTGGGGGAAACTCTTCCTGGTCGTCATCGTGGAGCTCGATATTGGGCGCCGACAGGAACTTCATCACTTCTCCTCGAGCCAACAATCTAGGTTCTCCTCCTCCTGGCACGAACAAAGTATAGCAGTCGAGCCCCTCGTCGTACCGTGTGAGCCACCCATGCTCCTCTCCACCCTTTCGTGGCTGTTTCCGAACTACGTGCGAGCCCACAAAGCCGAACGGGTCCTTGGTCTCTATGTGAGCCATCTCTCTCGAGACACCTTAACTAACCACACAGAGCTCACTAAATTTTGAGCCTTGTGCACTCGTTGTATTAAACGGGACGTAGGTAAGATGTGCCTAGCAGTCCAGAAACTCAATAACTGGACTGCGCCCCTCCTTAGTAAGTTTAATAAACTGCACTAATTAGCGTCCAAGTTCTCTCCCTTCTCTCTTTC